>NW_019104160.1:126399-129189 GCF_001856785.1 Myzus persicae | reverse complement strand
ATTTGCAAAATGAGTACATAATTTTCAAAAAAATCGGTCATGGTGGGGGGGCCAACTTCACGCACGTGGGTTCACAGCTCGCCGTGTCGTGTGTAGTTGATATTCAACTTATAGGTAACGACTAACGCGTGACCATTTTGTTACCTATATATTAAATATACGGAACATTGCACAACACAACGAAGTGTGAATCCACCTTTAGAGTAAAGCGGTAAACAATATGGTTTACATTACCTTTCTTTTAATTTTTACCACATTATGGTAAACACTAAACAGACAAATGAGGTTTTTACAGTGCTTGTTAGACTTCAGTTCACACTTCGTGCCGACTTTGACGTATTATAGGTACCGTGTGTTCACAAAAAAAATCACACTCTATACAACTAATTATTCACTTTATTACCTCTGTACACTATACATATTTTTGAATTATTTTTCCAGGACATAAGATCAAACTATTGAATCATAAACGTCTATGAATTAAGACTTTTTAACTCTTGTATTTTACGCATGCACAACAACTTCATCTTCTCTGTGTACCCTGTTTTCGTGGACAACGGTATAATATTATTTCGACCGGCGACCGCGCTTGGAGGAACACGGCCATTGATTAAGATAAACAGGACTGGAAAAGAGATGGTTTCAATGGAACTTCAGTGTAACGATTCTGGTTCAAGCGCGATTTTAACGCCATCTATGGTCCTTTCTAAGAAATATTAATACATAAATTACAGTTAATAATAATTATGCATTCGTATTTCGTGCCAGAAGTGAGAACGAGTAACAACCCATCGTTATTCGTCTAAAAAATAAAAATAAAAATATCATTGTATCCATGATAGAAATAACCTTGTATCATACATTTAAGTTTTTATTAATTCTTTAATAACTTTTTTCTCATACCAACCAAACTGAAAGTAATTTATTTTTTTAAGTAGTAGTATATAGTTCGTATGAGATGTAGTACATTACATACTAATTGCTAATAGGTGCGTGTAAATGTAATGAACAATTATAAATAGAAATATGCAAATAAATGCACGTGTAATAAATTCTTAATATTATCAATTGATTGAGCCACATTCGTCCATGCACTACAAGCGTTACACTGTCGACCCGGCCACCCGTTTCCGTCTATCGTTTCCTGCCCTCTTCATCTCAGTCCATGATCTATACAAAGATATAGTACCGTACCTACGTATTGAGTTAACGAGTAAAGAACGAGTGTCCTCAATATTGTTACTCTTTAAATACACTGGGAATTAATTGAACACTAATGGATTGAATATTTTAAAATGTAATATACATTATTTTAATATTATAATGTAATGATTTTTTTTAAGTATTTAGCATTTATCAAATCATTTGATTCGTGATATTTACAGATTTGAGGTAAATTATTTTGTAAAAGTTGCCACTAGGTAATAACATGATAACAAGCGCTAAGTATATTTTGCAACAGCTGTTCTCGCAAGTCAAGTCGGGTTCCAGAAAAAAAATCCTTATAATACACCATATGTATAATGTCGTAAGGTATATTCAGTTTATTACATTTTTAATTCGTGACTAATATCGATACAAAGAGATTGATGTATATCACTTAGGAATACATATTACATAATATTTTCAATTAAGTAACATTGCTTAGTATTCTATTAGTCTACTATTTTAATAACTAATTATTTATCAAATAATAATAGATACACAATAATACAATAATGGTAATAATATTCAAATAAAATTTATTAATTACAAACGTTTTGCATGACGTAGGTACTAACTGATGTTAGAACTTAAAAGTGTTATACCTGAGTTTTGTAGTTTACATTTAACTGTTCGTTCTGCAGCCATATTATCTATATAGCCGTGACTAGTGACTATTATACATCCACATAATATAAGTATCTAAGATTCGTGGAGATGTAATCGAGCATTGTGTCGGAACACAACCCCGTTAAGACATTTTTACGTGCACACAGGGTTACGCTAATCGATTTAAATTTCGATGTTCGATGTAGTAATTTCCCAAATAGGCATCCGTTGACGGTTATCCCCTACCCCATTACTACCCCACTGTGTACTGTGTGCAATATGTCAAAATATATAGTTATACCTACCCTTGAACTATATGTTGAAAAAATCTTAATAGCTTTCGTAGTACCTATATACAATATACATAAATAACACAATATACCTATGTACTTTGAGATATGAAAGAATTCTTAAGTTGAAAAATATTTATTGCCCACCCACCGTAAAAACACTAATTAATAGTCTATTTGCTAATATAAAGAGATCGTATGGACACTACAGACTGATGGCTTAAATACGTGGTACCTATATGTCAGAAACGTGCTACTCCACCCTAACGGCCAGGCTGTAGCCCCGAGGAGTGCGGATTACTGGTACTCTTGTAACCTAGTTCAAATATTGTTTACCAATTGAAAATAGATAAATTTTAAAAACATAATATATAATGTAGTTAGGTACCCATAATCAGTGGTGTATTGGTACGGATACGCGGGTATACGCCGTATACCCGTCAGCAGATTTTCTATTTTCTGCGTATACCCAATGTAAAATATCATTTTACGGGTATACGCTCTTAAAATAACTCGAAAACCAATTATTCATAGGAAAAATTGTTATTTTAATATAATAATGAATTTTAAATTAAATTTATTAATAACATTTTGAAAAATAGATGTTATTAAAATATTATGTAATATTACCAATATGGAGTATGAATGCTCAGTCCATGGTTCTCAACCTGTATTATGTCATTTATAA
>NW_019104160.1:0-126333 GCF_001856785.1 Myzus persicae | reverse complement strand
GCCAATTAAATGGTTTATGGTGTTTATTTATAGATTTATTTATAAATTATTGTTACTGCAATAATGGGTATTTTCCTTCTTGAATCTTGCTATTCGAGTTTACGACTTATTGTACTTATCGTAGTATCGTTTGACAAAGAAGAATGAATACTAGTCGGTTCCATTGATGATCAGTGTTAATTTTAATATTATTATATTAGTAAAAATACTGAAAATTTAATAAAGAAATAAAATAAAAATAATATAATATAAGAGATTAAGTCACCTAATTATTGTAATGATTATTGACTACGAGCGAAGCGAGAAAATTTTTTTTTGGTAGATTATACATATTTTATTAGTGCGTATACCCATAAATATATTTACCAATACACCACTGCCCATAATAGGTACTATGCATTAATTAATTGAATTCCTTAAACTTATACATGTTATACACTAATATGTATTTACTTAAAAAATTATTATGTGCAAATAGAAGCTAAGAAAGCTCGATAATATGAATTTTTTATTGAAACAATATTGATATGTTATATTATCATTTGTTTAACATTTTTTTTTTATTGTGATGTTTGTCTATGAAATATTTATTATTACAAGTAAGTACCAATAGTCGATGTAACTTATTTATTTATTTCCTGATTTAATTAATACATTTTAAAATATTATATAATGAATAAGGAGTGAATTATAATCATACAATTTTTTATAACTTTAATTTAATTAGTAGGTTATTTAATTGTTGAATTGGTTTTATTCTTTAAAGTGTTGCCAGTTACCTATTAAATATTATCATGTTATTTTATTTAATATAATACTCAAGAATATATTAGACATTAGTAAATATTTATGTGTACTTATAATATTACAAATAATTTCCAATTTTGATTTAATAATTTAATTGATTTTGTAATAAGAAGAGTTTATATGTATTACAAAAACTTGATTTAAATCGACTGACATAAAATATTGTAATTTAAGAGTAGTGAGTAAAATAGTTACGGTAGTTCCATTTTGTACAAAATAATATTATGTTTACCAAGGTACTTCAATAAAAATTAAATTAAATTAATATATTATGTTTTATCAAATGGTTGAAAGTTCACATACTTTTGTTGGCATGTGTTTTTTTTTTAAACTAAAAGAACCTACATGACTACATTTAAGTCACATATGAATCTGTTTATCTTCATCTCTTATACAATCAAATGCCACTCCGTGAAACAAAAACAATGGGCTTTATTTAAACATTTAAGCATGTATATAATTTAATTATTATAAATACTGAATATTGTCTGTAAAAAAATACAATATTAGGTCGGTATCTTATTTTTTATAAACTTTGATTTTACCATCTACAATTACAGGAGAGTTCAAAGGATATTATAAAATATTACTCTCCTCTTTATATTTTATAATTAGTTGTAGGTATATTAAACATTAAAAGTAAATCACTAAACAGGAAAAGTGCAATGTTGATCTGAAACAATTGCGTAGATATTTTATCAATATGGCATTTACGCTTTTATATATTTTTGTTATAACAATAATGATATATTCATTAATTGTTTTCAAAATGTGCTCATAAGTCATAATATTAGCTTTTAAAACCATGAATCATAGGTGTATCTAGGTGAGGGGGACTCCCCAGAATTATTGCTGTCTATTTCGTTCAGGTGATAACATTGTGTTTATTATATTGAACTTGTGGCAATATAATACTAATATTATCACATTCATAATTTTATTATTTATCGTAATCATATTTCATATTATCATGAAGCCAGAACACAATAAATAATAATTTAATTTTTGATTTTGTATAATTTTAACAAGGAGAGACATGATGATCACCTGATCACTGCAAGATTTAAAAAAAAAACTGATACAACACCTTAGATATGTGGTAGTATATTTATTATTTTATTTCAATTTGAAACAATTGGTTAAAACATTGCATACATTAACGATTTTATATTTAATTTTTGTGACCAAAATAAATTATCGAAGCAGTAATATAATTTCCCCATCTTATACAATTTAAATAGGTACACTAAAAAATAACATATTTTATCGTCATTATTATGAAATAATAACTCTAAGAAAAAATACATAACGTACTCGACTAAAATATTGGTTTTAAAATTAAAACCATATTAAATGATTACTATATGGAATAGAGAATTCTGGGTACGTTGACCTGTTAGGTAAGATGACGAATTGGTTATATAAAAAAAGCTATCATGCTGATAATCAATAGCTTTATAATACTTACATATTAATGCTAACTTAATAAGATTTAATTTCTCAAATTCCAAATTATTTTGATACCTATGTGATAAGAAATTAATTTTTCAAAAAACGAAGTCGAAGTTGCCTAATGTAACATTTTAAACTGTAGTCATACCGATTAACAGAAAGCAATTGGTAAAATCAAATATTTTAACAGATAAATTGCATAACACATAATCTTAAGTTTTTTATATTTAATTTACATTTATTTTTTTTAAATATTATTTATCAAAACACGTATAGTACGGACAAGTTGGCATTCACTGAGGACAAATTGATTTACGTTAATTTATCCTTATATTTTTTTTAAACTATATACTAAGTACATTTGTTATTAAAAGATTTTAAAAAGTATTAAAAGTTGATACAAAATTTGCATTAATTATGTGTTTAAATTTATTATATCTAAGTTTGTCGTTATTCATGTCAACTTACCCCAATATAATGTCAACTTACTCAAGGGTTGGGCAAGTAGACGCATTTTAAGTTAAATGTTTTTTTTTGAAAATTTAAATACTTTCAAACATAAAATACAAATACAAGTTCAGTATTAATTTTATATTATCATTATATATTGTGTAGGATGATATTTTGAGCGTAATTGCTGTTATAGAGTATTCATAAACGGTATTTAAAAAAATAGCAAGCCTCAAGTGCACTTTTTAACAAAAACATTGCTGTCATTTTAAAGATAATAAAATGTAGAAGTATATTTATTTTTGAGTATGAGGAGCCATCGAACGTTAAGCAATTATTACGTTGAACCATACAAGTATTTTACTTTATGTCCTTCAAAAAAAAAAAAAAAAAATAGCTCTATAGATTTTTATTTTAAACTGTCAAGTCTAAGGAAAAGCATGAAGTGGCAACTTTGAGTTCATTGTTAAAATTTGAACCCACTTATAAACTGTCAACATCGCAGTCCAAAACTATAATATGTACACTTACTTACCCCTCAAAATAATGCACTGACATCAACATTGATTTCTAATTGTGTGCTTTTCTCAATTGTCTCGAAACACGAGTCACAACCAACTATTACTGATGATAACTTTAATATTATTGAACGAAATCATTATTCTATTATAAGACCTAATTTTTTTTTCTCAACAGAAAATACTCGACTTACATGTAATTATGATTTAATAGATTATTGAATTTTAGTTCAATTTGTTTTAAAAACTTAAAAACAAAATTGTGAAATGTATTATCGATAGGTAATGTTCACATTTTAAGGTATTATGAAGTATTCTATCCGTTATCTAATTAATCTAAAGTATAAATATTAACTTTATACCACCCACAATTAAACACATCCAAGTTAGTATACTTACTAAAATTTCAGAATTTGTGTGATAATATCTTCAAAAAATGTATAAGTATACCTTACTGATAGTGAATCTTTTTAAATTTTAAATATCGAAATACTGTACTTATACAATATATATACATGCAAATAGTTGAACAAATATCGTCCTAGTTAAAGTTAATATTGTGATATTCTTTTTCAATTGTGTGAAACAAGCGCTGCATTAAAAAAAATTAAAATTAAGTTATTTCAAACGTTAAATATTATTTTAATATCCAGTTATTTACTTTACCTATTTGTATATAACTAACCGTTTTTGTTAAATTCCAATGACAAAACAATATTTTGTAATATAATTAAAGTATTGCATCTTAAAATGGCCTTTAATAGTATTATAATATTTTTTTTTTCTGAACTTTGTTAGTTAAAAATGCAAAAGCTTTTTTAAATTAACTCAATTATTTCTAGTCATGTAATAAATATCACAATAGTAACCAAAGCGCATAATCTAGATATACATGTAATGATCAGTGGACTACACGCTTTTTAGTCCATCTTTTTTAACGACCAGCTGTGAACGTTCCAAATGTTCCAGAATTTTCTTATCGTCAGTATATTATACTCGAATGGAAGAACGTTTTAAGCACTTTATATTTTCGTTAGTGCTCGCAATAATATATACTCTTTACTTCATTACACTCAGAACACAAACGTACCTTGTACAATTATTTTGATATATTGCGCTTGAACTTATAATACTTTAGTACATATAAAAACAAGTTCACGAGCTTTCAGTATTGTTCCTATAGTAAGTAGGTACACGCAGTTATATTATATGAGTGTGAAGCGAAAGCGAATATTATCATGTATTATATACATTTTAAATTTATTACTCTATATTTAAATTTAGTTATTTTTTTACTCTTTAAACCTCATAACATAATAATATAAATTGAAGAGTTTAAAGCGGATAAATATAGAATATTGCATTATTATAGCATGTACTTAGATGTTAGACATATTTTTTTTTAAATTCTGAGCCGAGCAATATATGTATTAGACTTTCTACGATGTGTGTTTTTCCTTGTGTCTGTCAATATCGTTTGATGCCATAAAATACTTAAAATTTAAACTTTGAGCAGAGTTTCTAGTAGAAAATTAGATCTAGTTGGATATTTTAAAAATATTTGGGTAAAACTAAAAAACAAGTGTATAAATTACGGAAATACATACGCAACACTAGGTTTGGTTAAAATCGATTTTATTCAATTGGTTAGGTTAAATTGTACGTTAAATCAATATTATTATTGCTTTAATAACGCCAAGCAACGCTGCTCTTAACATAGTCACACGAAATACTTAATACATGAGGGAAAGTATTTAAAAATAAATATCCGATAGGTACATGAAATGTTCACTATTAAAACATGTTAGCCGTATTTGTTTTATACATTCGAGTTTTAAAATTGTTTAGTAATTTTAAGTTTCTACTCATAAGTTTTATATGTACCTTATGTCCCTGTTATGTTTATCCGTAGTTACTGGTAAATAGTAGACAGTATAACTATAATATATTATAATAATAATCGTTAAATATTAATATTGTGTAATATATACGATACTTTGAAAAAAAATGTATTCAATATACATAAAAAAATAAATTACTCATACAAATAAAATATAAAATACCTTTAGAAATATATGTTGACACACTTGGAATCGTTTTTCGTATGCAATGATTTATCAATTCAAATTTAATAAACCCATTACAGAGACTTATTCAATACCAACTAACGAGGTTCACTCAAAACTAACTATATAGGTTGGTGATTTTCATGGGCTTTTTTTATCATTATTTTTTTATTTAAAAAAAAAATAATGTTTGACTGTCTCATAGACATGTTCTTATATATTAAAAAAAGTTTATCTATTCTATATAATATTACTGTTAGGTAACCATAAAAGAAATAAATATATTTGGGGGTAAAAAATATACTAGGTATTATAGTTATGTGATAGACGATAATTGTCTTATTACTTAAACAATTTTAATAAAAACCAATGTATTATTGCTATTTCAGTTCATACTTCATTTGCCTTCTCGTGAACTACTGTTACGTAATGTGATAAAAAAATTTGATATGTAATTTGAAGCTCTTATATAGTGTTTCATTAAAATAATAACTTTCGATATCGTGTGCAAATCAGAACAATAAGGACTCTTAATAGATGCAAAATGAGCTTTGTTCAATATAAATTATATGTAGAAACTTTGAAAAACCTTAATTTATAGGTGACGTTTATATATTACAAGCTGGTTCCGTGCACTTCGTTGCCCGTTAAAAATTCCAACCCTTTATAGGACTCGAACTTTGTTCAATTCGCTATTGAATATTTATTGTAATGGCGTTCAAAACTTAAAAATTTTAATCAGCTTTCCGCTTTAAAATGCGAATTTTTGATAACGCCTTTTTAGTACACTAGTGAACACCTACATAATGGTACCGAAGGTACCGTGAACATTTCAAGTCTTAATCTATCATTGTTTACGCTCTACGTTGTTCAGTCAGTGAGTCAGTCAGAACACGTTTATTATAGTATATTATACTATCATAGCCATCCCGCTTGGCACTGCCCGTGAGATTCACTTGTGATTATTCGAGCACTAGAGAATCAGGTAGGCAATCCACCTGCGGTGGATTGCGGACCCCACAGGGTGCGTACGTAAGTGTATAATTTCTAACTCTGAAGTTTCAAAGTTAAACCAAGTTTGTCGTTTGTACTTAATCCAACCTACAGTGGATTGGATACAATGTGGCATCAGGTGGTTCTTGATATAGCTGTATAACTTGACTTCGGCAGGGAAAAAAAATGATCAATTAATACGAAATATGGAGTTATATTGGTGTGCCTCGGTGTTGGTGTGTAACCCAGTTCCGATTACAATAAGGCAGGCAGTAATATGCCAGAAATCTTCAGAGGGGGGGGGGGGGTATTCAACCACTTTCTAAAGTTCCATCACTATCGGATATACATTCGCTTTTATGTATATAGAAGATTACAAAGCTTATTATCATGAAATCTTATTTTCTCATCATACACTTTGTATTAGGTATGTATTACAGTGTTTTCGTCCGTTTTTGTTCGCAATAGCTTAAAAACCTATATTGGAGTTCTTAGAAAAACACGCCACAAAAGTACAAGGCGTTCGGATATTCGGATGAATAATGTAGAAATTCATAAGAGATAAACAAGCGTAATACATACATTCGCTTTTATATTGATATACACACACACTCTAAATAAACACAAACGACACTATTATAATTCATAATAGGTATATTAATTTATATTTAATATTGCTAGACAGATGACACTACTGATGTATTTTTGCCATCTAGATTTCCTACTTATCCTAACATTTTCGTACAAATATTATCCTGGAAATTACAAACACAACACAACACAACAAAAAATCAGCCAAATCGGTCAATCCGTTTTTGAGCTTTAGCAAGACTAACAAACAGCTTTTGATTTTTATTGTGTAGTAATTAAAGATGAATTTAATGTATTCTACTAAGACATTGTACCCTACATAATATTGTCTTCTAAGACTTGTTATATTAACGATTTCGTGTAATCAGTAATCACTACAAATTGAGGGTCCTAAACTCTCTAAATAGTAAACACACAGTGTTCATACCATATATCTATACCATCAAATATTTAAGTTATAATAAAACGCTATGTTTCCGAAAATGTGTAACCTAACCTTATAACATGGTTTATTTTGCTATATTAATATGCATATAAATACGTAATATAATAATTTATAGTAACAATATGTATATACCAACTATACCGTGTGTCCGCTTAAACTGGGTGCACTCTATTATCCAGTCAACCACATTACATAGAACCCTAAACATATTTTAGAATTTTGTCTGCGGGAAATTGCTGATCCAAGAACCTAGTTTCTTGCTCCGTAAACAGAGTCCAAAAATATGTATAAAATACTGAGTAATAAGGGTCATTTAATTATACACAGTGTAGGTACCCTGTTTTCGCGAACAAGCACGATATAAAGTGACCACAGTTTATTGTTTGGCTTTTTTAACGAGTTAATATATTCATCATAGGTGTAAAAAAAAAATTATTATCCCTGATAGAATCTTAATTAATTCAATATATTTTATGTTGTTTGTTTGTTTGTTTGTTTGTTTTTTTTTTTTTTTGGCAGGTAAAATTAACAAAACAGAAATTCAACTGTTTTGTTAATCTTTTCGATTCGTTATTATTTTTGATACAATTTCTCCTCCAACGCCAAAATAATTGCATATTAAGCAATAATATAAAAAACTTAATCCATAACTACTGGGGTATAATAATATATTCATTATGAAAACTTAATAATTGTGGTACATACCTTTAAACTTAAACACTATGCAGCAGTCACTCCTGGCGTGTCACGCAATTCTTTCGTGGTTCAAAGCTATTATAAACTATATCATGATTCTGGTGGGTAGTAGACACACGTTTTGTCACCATGACAAAAAGTGTCCATATTATTAGATTTACTTATATTGCAGTAGTTGCGTGGGGTACCGTTCGGAAGCCACCAATACGGCAATACCGGTATCGATTCGGATGAATTGAAATTTCCTATACACCACACCAGCCAACGGATATAAGATAACAATACTAATAATAATAATGATAATATTATTGTTATTATTATCATTATTATTATTATTATAATAATTTTTATTATCATCGTCATTATCGATACGCTATCGATCGTTTTTGGAACGGTAACCTTCCATCATGGCTCGGTGGTATTGACATAAATAATATGATAAATTTTCTTTTTAAAAACGAGTTACATTGAATATTAATTTGTGTCCTTCCGTACACGTAAAACGTTGTCTTATTAGAATACGATCTTATTTTTATAATATAATTTTGGTGTTGATAATATTTTAGAAATAAACCATGTACTTATACTAAATTTTTCACTGACAAATGAGTTTCCATTTATAAAGTAATCCAGTCAATAGTATAGTAAATAATAATTAATATTATACACGGAAAACGATAAAAATATTTTTTTGATTGAGAAAGCTTTTCAAAATGTTTTCTTAAAATAGTTATTTTCTTGATTAAATCGCTAGGCATGTCATCTAATTATTTAAGTTCACGTAAATTATTGTTTGTTATTTTCATTAAATATATAATAAAATATTCTATAATTGTAATTAATTCAAAAATATTTTATTGAAATATAAATTACACCGATTAATAAAATAGAAGAAGAGTTAATACTTAGGAAATTTTTAAATTATTGAACAATAAACAATTAACACTCTTAATCTCAAATACTGGCTTGGATTAAAACAAAGATTTAACAATATATATTAATTAAATTGCATTATATTTTTCGATTGAAACATTTTTTATACATATAATTTAACAGCTTAATATAAATCTCTTATAAATATAATTTTATGTAAGTTACATCAATAATAATAAAGAACTCAAAAGGTGTACCAAAGTCAGCATAATTTATGTTTATAAAACCTCACCCAAGAGTATTACAGCAATTACAATACAACATTACATTACTACATAAATAGTAATTCGACATAATAGATATGACGACAGAAATTAGATGTCAACTCTACAATTCTGGCGCTGTTTCTTAATTAACGTGGTAATAATTACATCAGGATTAGATACCTATTAATGTATTTGCACGATAAAATGCCAAGAATGACCGTCTAGGAAACAACATTAATTTTTCATTATTATTTGGGTATTTTCTTATTATACACAGTTTAATGCAATTTGATATTACTAACTTTTTCTTGGTATTATGAATAAGAAAAGTTAACACAGTAGGGACAAGTAATTACATTTTGATTTAGTTAGTTACATAAATTAAAATATTTATGGAAGGTACATATTGTTTTATTTTTTTTAGTTTGGAAATTAAGTCATTTTGCTTATGTTTATTATATATTTGCATATTATTTAAAAATTCTTCATATTTTTATTTTTAAAAAATCCTGATTACAATCATTTAAAATATTTTATATTTTGATAACAAGATACATCAATATTATAAATATAATATGATCAATTCATGGAGTTTAATCAACTACAGATACAATTTAAGTATAAAACCGACTAATTTTCATAAAATACTGCATCATATTGATCAATGTCCATATGTATTATATGAGAACCAATTTTTAAAATCAAAACAATCAATGGAACAGTGTATTTCTGTTAGTACAATCGATTCTTAGTTCACAATACTATTCTGTAGGAGTTAGGACTTTGTTGGTTCACTGTAAAGTTTCTGCGACGGACACTGTTATTGGATAAAATATCATTGGTTAGCCTAATTGTAGGTAGACCTGCAGCCATCATCTCCAACTGAATTTTCTATACATCATTAATCAACCATATTTCATTCATGCTCTTATAATATTGATAAATCATTAGACTAACTTTTGATCAAGCATATTTATTTTGACACACAACTTATCAAGGGAATCGATAAATTGGTGAAGGTTGTACCCGTTTAATAGGTACCTATTTCCTGTAAATATCGTATAAATCATCAACGTATTAACATACAATTGATCGAAGCTTATCACATTTGGTCTTTTACACAATTGTAACTAATTAAGGTTTTAAAATAAAATATATCTAACTAATCCAACCTTGTGTCAGATACTATAGTTACTTTTAAAGATTAAATAACAAAATAATTATGCATTTCAAATACTAACTAGATTGTAAAATAAGGTTTCAAAAATTCTACTTTTAATATTATACGTACAGTAGATGAACTAATTTGTCCTTAAAAATAAATAAATCGGTCATAATTACACGGGTAAATCATGTTTATGCAAATGTATACGTAGATTTCAATTAATGATACCATAAAATATAATACGCTGAATACGAGTTATATGTTTTATGAAAGTCATAAGTTTTATGTTTGATGCATACATTTCTGGGTTAAATATTTATATAATACATAACAACTATAATACTACCTTCACATCATTCTGAATTTAATAATACAAAATAAAGTCGTTGAATTAACAAAACTCTACGGTTCATTTACTAAAAATCACCCATTAATCTTTAACGTTTTTGTAATAATATTATAAGACTTAACTTTTACAAAGTTCTTTTTAAAAATAAAATTAATACGATTAAAAGTTTTTTTTTGTAATTCTATCATTCTAAGAATCAATATTTACTCAATGAAGCACGAAGAAAAGAGAGAGTGTGGGGAATAAACCAGAATGGCACGCAAGGTTGACACGGAAGGAAATGAAAAATCGGTGTTAAGTAGTTTTTGGTAAGAAGGCGAGTAAAACAAATGAAACATGATTAGGGTGAGTGCAACATTTAAGATACTATGTCGCGTTGAACATGGAATGAATTACGAAAGTACTTTAAGGACAAATCTAGATTTAGCTACGAACTTTGTAAATGACTTTGCAATCTGTCTAAAATATTTTCTAATTATTATCGAAATTTAAAATAGAAAATGTTCATTGTTACTCAAATAGTCATATAGTAATAATAATTATATATAAAATGCTAGCAATTTAAATTTGTTGAATAATTTTTGATTTGGTAAAAACAAAAATGTATTAAATAGTAAGATTGTATGGAAGATGTATTAACAAAAATCAACCAGAATAATTTAAGCAAAACTTATATCAATTATTTATCTACTATGTATGACACAGTAAAAATGAATTGTAAATAAACACTTAAAATATTAACTGATATTTTCTAATTTCTAAAGTTCTATTATTTTAACAATATTTATTTATTTATTTAATATAGACAGAAGCTAATCCTAAAATATAATAATATTAACATTGCGTGTGAAAAATAATACATAATACAATAAGTTATAGTTTTTACTAAATTAGAGGTTAGTAGTTTAAGTCATCTTTGCCATTGAAAAAAAATTTTTTATAAAAATCAGCAAACTATATACTTTCTTTTCTGTACTTATATGTTCGAAAAATACCTATTGATTTTGATTTATAATATTATTACAAGACTGTATTAACTATTTGATTTAATAATAAACGTGTAAGTTGTAACATATTGTATAAAGTAATCTGTTAGCTTTAAAAAAAAAAAGAAGGTAATCCGGGTATGCTTATCACTTCATCTATGAATTTAAGATGATCTCACTGTTCATTTCTTAATCAATATTAATAGCAGTAGACAGTGAAAACTATTTACCACAACACAGATGGAAACGTTTTTTTTTATACAAGTGTGTGCACTTAAAATAATAAAACGTACACGTCTCTGTAGGTAATTTATACTTCAAACATTTAAATAGTTTGTAACAAAAATATCATTATGACAATTTTTTTTTTATAATATAATACGCATTGCTATATTTTGGATTTCAATACTCAATAGTACAATATTTTTATATTTTTCAAAGTGATATACGAATTTAAATGTAGGTCAAAAGTTATTGTTTTATTTTCTCTTTTTACACATAAATTATTGATTAGGTATCAGAATGTATGGTTTTATGATTACATTATATATTTTATTTTATTTTATTTTAATTCCATAATAATATTCAAATAATTCAATACCATTAAGTACAGGAGAAATGTGTGCATATGCATTTTAGTATATAATGCATAACTTATTATAGCTATGTCATTATTTATGTGTATACATAAAACTAACTTTAAGTGTACTTTTTATGGAACCATATCAGTGCAATTTAAAATCATTTAATAAAAATAATATTACCTATGCATCAGTTTAGTATATCAAATAATTTGTATATTATGTATACTGCAAAATATAGCACTTCAAATTGAATAAGATGTATTGAATCATAAGAATACGTCAAATAACATAATATTACATTTATAAGCCTTTTATTCACAATCCATATTTTGGTTTGATACAATATTGCAACAGTAGAGATGTGTTAACATAAAAACTTATGAAGTCAGTCAAAAGTTCTCGTTTTCGTTCTCAACGTTTATATTGGTCTTCGTTATTTTTTAATAGTACAATAATAGAATCGTGAGACTCCAGACAGCTGGTCTATGTATAGAATATAACATAAAGGCTTAGTCAAGTTCAATCAAATCATATCTAGTCGAATTCCCTTAGTCGCACAACGCACTATATTAAAGAAATGTTTCCATAAAAAAAAAATAATATAATATATATATGTGATATGAATTCGACAATTCAAACGCCTAATAATGATGGCCGAAATCTAAAGATTTAAAACGTTTATATTATATATAATAATATATTATATTGTGTGAAAGACTATAATGAAACGAATTGAGTATTTACGAATTTACAGATAATCATTTGTGCGAGCATTTTAAACTAAACCCAGTGGGATTAAGTCGAGGAGGGCCGTCTTGGCACGAAATACTTAATTACGAAAATGGCCTTAAATACACACCATTCACCAGAGATAGCGCATATCTTGAGAACGCACGACTACCGGTAAGTGAACACTATATTATTCATTAGGTACATGGACCACATATTTGTGGTTTACATGAATTGCAAAGGATAACCAAACACAGAATAAATTAAATAAATGTGATATTGGATGTTATAATTTTGTGTTCATATTGTTGAATACCTACCTACAATAGCATATCACATCAAATTTCTGTTGTAAGTATAAAAAGATATAACATTATTATTTCCTTTAGAACTATAAACTAACCTCTTTGAACAGTATACACATTTTTTATGTTACAACTTACAATAATTAGAATTTAATATTGATTTAAGGACTTAATTTTATATAATAATATATTATTTAGATGTAAAAAACAATGTAGTAGTTTTTTAAAGCAATATTCGTCATTAAAACCACACACATGAGGCATAAATAAGATATTTATTCTTATATTTTTTAGTTTATTCAGGCCTAGAAAATAACTCTGATCAAAGAATCATAGAAGCACCTAATTTAGGGTCATCCAACGATAATGTTGTCGAGTTAGCACTTATAATTAATAAAAATCAATACTTTAAACTCTATTTTCACAGCATTACACCACTCTAGCTCTTGAGGTTTACTTTAAAAAAAAATGGAAAATTCGACTTTGGAAACATTACAAAGAAATAGAGTACCTAACCTTCTTTTACCAGATGAATAAATTTCAAAAAAGAAATCTATAGGGTTTTCTACAAAAAACATGACGGAAGTCGACGGAGAGGTGGTTACAGTTGTAATTTGGAAAGATAACAAATGCGTTACACTACTTTCAACTTTATCTGGAAAATTACCGGAAACCCGAGTCAAACGCTTCGATAAGAAAAACAAAACTCGTAATTCAGTGCCATGTTCTAACTTCGTCGGGGCTTACAACAAGCATATGGGTGGAGTAGATTTATTGGACTCCTAAATTGCCTGATAACGAACCATAATAAGGTTTGAAAAATGGTATTTCAAAATGTTTTATCATTTTTTTGATGTTGTGATGGATTATAGGTACATAAAAAAGTTTACAATTACAACAAGTAGTTATGTACAACTCTAAGATTCTCGTCTTTAAATAGTAGTATCTTATTGCAACACTGGAGAATAACTAATACCCAAATGCAGAGGAACGAATCTAAAACAAACCTAACAAAATGGAAAAAATAAGGTAGTATTATGCCGAAGATGTTCAGACCATTAAATATAAACAAGTAAGTAACTGTTATTATTGATGTTCTAGGATATCAAACATAAAAGCAACTCAAAGATGAACGATTAGATATGATTGGATCCCAGGGATTTGGGAAGAAGATATTACGCTGCAAAAATAATGGTTATGGAAAAAAGGTTTGTTATGTTTCGAAATGTTTTATTTATATTTAAACCAAACTAATGATTGTTTTTTATTTATGCAATGAAAACGACTTGTATTATAGGTGACGCATGTGAGATATCTAAAATTAAAATTTCAAGTACTTTTCAAAAGCGTCGGAAAAATGAAAATAAAATGAACAAAAATCTGGAATTTTACACAAAATCGGTTATTGACAAAATTGATTTTGGATGGACTAAAAAATGTTGACTCTTTTTAAGCTATTTAAAGACATAATAAAATGTCGACTTTTATTAGGTTTTTTTAAAAATTGTTTTCCATACAATTTTTTTTTTGCTTTTAAAATTTAATGCAAAGTTGTGATTAGTTGAAATTAAAAAAAAGTTGTGCTCAAATCCGCAAACATTTTTTGAGAGCAACTGAAATTAGACTCTTGACAAAAGTTATCAAAATTATAAACATTTTAAAAAATGTTATGAGTTAGAAAAAAAAATATGTATAAAAAATGTTAGAAAAATGTTTAAGTATACCTGAGACTTTGAATTTAAAATGTCCTATAAGTATTCCTACATTTAACAAATAAAAAAGTTTAACAGGAAAAGCAAATAACCTAACCTAATGAGAGTTAGACATTGGATATTCATCCGTAAATTAACAAATTCTCATGGAACGATTGTCTTATTTTGTTTTAATTCAAAAACTATTGACCATATATTTTTAACCAAAATAAATTTCAAAAAAATTGTCTCGTTTTGAGCCCTTCTTAAGAAAATTTTTAATATTTTTTTTGTTTTTTCCTATGATTGTTGGTACCATTTTTTCGTTGTGTCGAAATGTTTGAAAATTCAATACAATATTCTACATACGTTGTTAAAATAGCAATTGAGAAGTATTAAATGGGCACGGTATTTTTTATAAATATTTAAAATTGAAGTTTTGACAAAATCTATCAAAATCTTAAAAATTTCAAAAATTATTTTGGAGTCAATATTTAAAAAATGTTAAATTTTATAGCTAAGGATTGAATATTTAAAACTAAGATTCTCATAAACAGTCCATACTGTTAATACAAATTATGTAAAAATGTTTTTTCTTCATAGATATTTGAAGTTCAATTTCGGAAGAAATTAGATATTTAAACGAAAAATAACTATTTTAGTTATTTCGTTGTAGTTTAAAAATATTATTCGTTGTTAATTGAAACTTTTAAAGTATATTATTATATTTTATACACACAATGATATTTTTAAATGCAATTTTTTCGGCCAAAATTAAGATAATTGCAATACTAATGCCTAGTAGAAAAATGAATCATTTTAATTACAATATTATTATAAAATAAACTTAGTAATAGTATAGGCTGACCGACCGTGTTTGCTCAGAATCGTTCTTCGTAAACAATGATTTTATGATTTAATTCAAATTTAACACATCCATGACATTGACTTATCTACTTTTCTGGAGTCTGTAACACAATGTACAGCAGAGCGTTACCCTGTTTCTTTTTTATTTTAACAAAAGTTTACTATTAAAAAAAGTAATTTTATCACACACAATCGGTCATAATATGTAAAATTAACTGCAAGTAAATTTCATCTGAAATCAAACAAACCTCTTTAAATAATAATATTATTATTGTTTTTAAATCCTACATTCCTACTTAATTCACTATAGGTACCTAGTGAATATGATATTCAATAATTGTGGATATATCATTTATGAACAATATTTTTTTTATTATTGAACAAAAAAATGTAGTATATATACAACCTGCATTTACAAGTTAAACAATGGGTGAATTGTATGTTAGTTTATTGACAAGAATGGAAAGTCACCCATGGCGACTCAAATCATTGATTTAAAATTAAAATAAACACAAAAAAAAAACAGTCGTGTTAAACCTTATCGTTATTCCTCCCTACAAATCTACAAAAACAGCTAATGGCTATAGTTTCCGGGTGTTAAGAACCCCTGGTAATATTAGTTAGTATATAATATAGTTAGCGTATAATAATATTGTACAGCGGCGACTGTCTGGAAGGATTGCTGTGACAGCAATTCCAGGCAAGCGCTGGCTATAGACACGGCTCGTATAGCAAGCCGTGGCAGTTGGATTTGATAGTAGTAAGACAGAACATTGTGATTCTCTCCAGAACATTTTTATTGTCAGACCATTTATTAACATAATATATTAATTCATTAAATTTATTGTAAGTTTTCTTTTCAAATTTAAATATAGAAAGTGATAATTAGTTCGGAAGTGTTTGTTATTTATTTGTGCGCGGACATCTCAGGATTGCCCGTAACACGGGCTTAAAATCAATTAAGAAAAAAAAATCAAATTTAAACATAGGTATTTTTAGATTAAAAAAAATTACCTATTTAATTTTATGACTTTAAATAGGTACACCTAGCTAAAAATATTATACTTATTCACGAAGAGTGGCAGTATTACTGAGTAAAATATGTATAAATTACAAAAATGTTCGATGTACACATTATTTTAATACAGTTATACAATAATATAAAACTATAAAAATATTTTAACTGTTATAAATCAAAAAATCGTCATAGTAAATACTTGCCATTATATTAATATCTGTAAGGACAAAGACTAGACCATTATTAATGTTTTTTTCCAAAGGTGTTACGAAACATAAATAAACCTCAGCCATTGTATGTTATTTAGGTTTTTGTCGGAGTGCTTATAGGGGACGACATCAATTCTTACCACATATCGGGTCACGTCTTGACCATTTAGCAGATTTTCCCCCACGACAGTTTCAAGACATTTCAAAATGAGGCTGATTCCTGTGCAAAATGAAGTAATATTCTATTTGATTGTTAACAAGAACCCGAATTGATTCATCAGTCCATGGGAACCACAAAACATCTGCAAACGCAACTGGACACCTAGTTTGGGGGATGGGTAAATTGATCAGAGCATATTGCATTACATTGCACCAATAAACACCATCTCAATTTCATGCACGAATAAAAATATATAAATATGGGCAATATTAAATGACACAGCGTATGTTATATCAATCAATCATTTTCGATGCCATATTATTCCATACCCAATAATAGGATGGGGACACTACATTTTTATATTTTTGATAAAATTAAACATCCCTTTTTTATTTTATTATATTTGGAAAATTATGATGTATATATATTAAGATTGTAGAGAAAATCTTAAAGAAGACTATACCGTCCAAAATTGATGAAAAAGCATCATTCTAGCAGGAATTATTTTGTTTTATAATTTATATACATATATATATTGAACTTTTAACACAGAATAAATTAGTCAGAATGGACACTGTTAAGGAATTATAATGTGAGAATCATAGGGACATCTGATAAACTAATTATCTATGTTTTTATAATAGAATCAGCATGACCATATACATGGATATAAAATATATAACAATATTATCTTCCTCCAACAAAATGGTCACTAATTATTGTTAACATTTTATAGTTCCCAGAGCCTGCTTTGAATTACATCAAATAAAAAATACAATGCTTAGTGACTCATTTCATTTTACGCGTATGTATGTTACTACGTATATTACATTTGCAGTAATATGTTTCTATTTACTAGAGTTTATAAACGAATAACATTTTAAATTGGATATATAAAATATTCAGAATTAAAATCACTATTGAAAATATATTTCTCGCAAGCCATAAAGCATTAACGCTGATAATCATATCATTTACCTTCTGGAAATGATGTAAAAGAAAAATATAAAAACCAAATGGCTTACATCATATTGTTATCATAAATTGGATATAAACTATGAAACATAGAGGATAATATATTTTAATGATCAATAGAAAAGAAAAATAGGAACAAAAAGTCTCTCTTATTATAATACTGAGTATAATATGTTTTTTTTTCTTGCCATAACACGAGAGACATACTCCATCCCGTATTGTATATAAATATATAATTCATACGCGCTATGGGAACAAAACGGCGATGACGATTACGATGGGAATACTAATAATAATAATGCAAAAGTTTTACTGTAACCTAACCGGCACAAATGAAATAAAGGGAGAAACTGTACATATAGAAGCAATAATCAAATGTAGAATAGAATTAATGGTTGGCCCATGCACCTCAAACTTTTTCTCATATCCTTTACCTTGTACTCCAGTAAATGTTGTAAACTTCAATCATAAATTTCTAAACGTGTCCCCACTTACCCTCGACCATATTCCCGAGTTACAATATAAACTCTTCAGTAACTTTTCTATTATTAATATTTCCATCACACGTTTCTCATATCCTTTGAACACCATTTCCAATATTATAATACGTATACAATTAGTGAATAGTGAATACTAAAAAAACTTTATTTTAAAAATTTCTAAAATGTATAGGCAGGAATCCATAAAAAATAATTTAAGTTATAATATCTGAAATAATATTTACATTTATCTAGCAATGTAC
Organism: Myzus persicae; assembly: GCF_001856785.1. NCBI lineage: Eukaryota > Metazoa > Arthropoda > Insecta > Hemiptera > Aphididae > Myzus > Myzus persicae. Next base: position 107,396 of record NW_019104160.1, on the reverse strand, counting down.
ATAATATTTTTGTTACTTAAATTTAAATTTAGATATGAAAGTAGGATATGTAATAACTACATCAAATCTTATAAATAGTTACAAAGTATTATTATCTTCATCCATGTCTCTGAGGAACTTATTCATTTTAAAATTATACTATAAACGACCGACAAAACTGTATTGTAGTTTAGTTTCAAATTGATATTATTAACTAAAATATTTAAAATACAAGAACAGTTCATTTTTTTTTTTTTTTAAGACTATACATCCAATGTATAGTGCAAAAATAAATTAAATAAAACCAGTTTAGAGTATTATGTGAATGCTTTTTCCATAATATATCGTTAGATTGTACACTATTATATAACATTATATGATAAGATATGATTTTGCAGATAATTGTGATATAATTATTAAAAACTTTTTTTTTTTGATTATTGGATCAAATAGTACGGGGCTTATCATTTATTTCGAATTTAACAATACAAGAAGTTGAAAATGTTTATTCAAACATTTTTATAAACCATACCAGAGGTTCTAAATTACAATGTGAAATATTTGTAATGATTTCAAACCATTTGGTAGTTAATATGTATTTTTAACACAAATCAAAATCAAGACAAATAAAAAGAAACAGTACAATGATTTAACAAGAATGCAAAGAAAAAAAACTAATTTTAGAACAAGCCAGTATCCCAGCTACCGTGGCTTAGTTTCAATAATATAAAAATGTAGAAACAAAAACACGATATGCATATATATTTCATATGGTTAACACACTTAATAAATACCATCGATTAACGACCCTGTAAACTGAATTTCTGTCAACCAGTGATTGCGTGTTTTATTTATTCTGACAGCACTCTAATAATTCAATATAATATTTATATTTGAAAAAATAAATAAAAATAGGAATTCAATTTTTTTTTTGTTAAATAAAGTAGAAGGTTATTTTAGTGACCATGTAAACCTCAACCAATGTTAACTTGTGTTGTTTGTATGTTAATAATGGAATAATTTGTTTGACAAGCTCATGGGTCTCGCATTTTGGGTATAACACATTGGGTCTCGAGAAGAAAAACCAAATAATGCAAATGGAAATGAATATAAATGGCATAATTTTTTTTTTTAACAGCACTAAAATAATTATACATCCAAATGTATTAGACCTTCTATAATACTTATGGTATCATACTACAAATGGATCTAAGTACATAACCAAAAGCTTCTTATGATAGAATATCTTAGATATTTTAGATTTAAGAACATTTTCTACATTATACTGAATCTTTTCACAACTTGCGGATGGAATTTGATAAAACTGATAACTTAATTATCATTGTTTTATAAGATTGCTCATCGATGTGACTATAAAAATAGATTGATATGTGAAATTTAATCTTACAAAATAAACGACTATTATTTATTCTGTATATCCACTTACCTAATTATATGCAATTTTTTTTTTAAATTGTTTATCTTTATACAAAACAAATCTTCAAATCATCCTTAAAAGGCGAATTCATTATTTTCTTGAATTTGTTGTTTTGTAATTTTAATTATTTTTTACAATATTAGGTCGAGAGGCGATAATAATAATGATTAAGTAGTGGGGGATGAGGTGACCGAGTGGTCTGACGCGTCCGCTGCGACGCAGCTGGTCGCGGTTCGATCCTCGGCTACCGGGCGGCATTTTTCTCCGGACAAGTCGCGGTGACCGGAGAACAAGTGCTGCCATCCCCAACCCCCGGGGCATGGCAGAAACCTACGGGTGCCCCATTCGAAATTCTGCCAAAACAAACACACACGTGTTCCCCCCTACCGTTCCAAAAATATACAATACAAACTACAATACAAATCCTACTACAGCTAATGGCCTCAGTTGCCGAAGCTTAAGTTCAATAAAAAAAAAAAAAAAAAAAATAATGATTAAATAACTAACCTAACCTAACTTTTTGTTATGTACTATTATATATTTATGTCCCAATATTTTATCTTACATATTGTCATGTTATAATGCCTCACGGCGTATATTATGTAAAATAAATAAAGATTGTTAAACACATTTTATACTGAAGATATTTTTGGGCCAACACAACTATACACAACATCTTAAGTTCTAAACATCTATCGATTGAAAGTTGAACACAGGTGGTACGTGGTGCTGCTTCAAAGTAGCCATAATATTGAAAATCACATAAAATATCAATGATGAAAGTTTAGAAAATCAGAAAAAAATTCAATTCCAAAAACATGAAAGGCATAATCGTGTGAACAATCTTATGTCTTCGAAATATTGGTCAAACTTTTTTGGCTGAGTAAGTATAACAAAACTTTATCAAAATGCTTATAGTATTATACTATTTTACAATCAAATAAATAAGTAACTTGTATAATATATATATAGGTATAACGACAACACCTGATTCGATGAACATTATTAATTAACATTGTATAGTATTTTTTGATAAATATAAATAATACCATTATAATGACAACTTACAGTATTACCGTGTTGCTCGATGCGTCCAAATTTTTTCGACTTAGCTCATTGAAAAAACAGAGAAAATGTAGACTGATTAATTATAAAACCACTGTATTTGTTTTAGATTAAAAAAAATAAATACTGTTTTGGAGTAAAAAATCAACACAAATATTTGTCATTTAAAACCATAAATAATTAGTTAGACAAATAATACACCATTTATCGTATTATATTGTATATTTTTACTTACCTAACTAAAATAATGTTGTAATTGAAATAACATGACATTTCGATTTAATTTAAAATGTTGGTAACAATAATAATAACAATACTAATAATAATAATGGGTACTCTTCGTACCTTTTAAAATTCACTAGCTTCATCATATATGAAAATAAAAAATGATTTTTAGTCATTCGTAAATTATAATATTTACATTTTACAATCGTGCAATTCTTATAGGCACTGTAGTATGCGTTGGAGACTCGATTTACTCGTATTATATTTTTAATAACTATTAATTGTTTTAACTAAATAATAGGTCTACTAAGAAATATGAGAATTGTTTGTACATTTACTGATACATATTGTTCTCTATTATTTTCGATGGGTTTTTACGAATCATCCTACTGTAAACTAGACCACTAAATTAAGTTGTCGCGGTGGTCAGAATAGTATCTATGGTCGTGTAACCGTGGTTAGTAACGTTGTGACGTGGATTGGATTCGAATGAGCATGGATTGGCATTTCGATACAGACTCCGAATCGTAGGCGTAGTGGTGTAGCAAATATTTCGTATTCTATAATAGACGATACTATGATTATAACATGAATATTATAATGTATTCTGCAATTGAAATTCACGAGCGAATTATTGATCTACAGAAATTGTATTATTGAATTAAACTTTATTCCAAAACTTCAGTTACAATAAAAAAAACTTTGGTCAGCAATCTGACGATAATGATAAAAAAAAAATATTAAATCAGCACATAATTTCTTCACTGGTTTTGTTCTATTAAGATTTTTTTGATTCGTACTTCTCAAAACATTATTTACATGAGGAACATCAGTACATTTTCGAATTTTTCTTGTAACTCCTTTTTTTAGATATTTTTCACAGAAAAAAATATTATAAAAATAAGTTACAAAAAAATTGGAGATATAATAATACTTCTCGTGTAAACAGAATTTTGAGTAGTAAGAATAAAGAAAATCAACCAATTTTCAAAATTTTTTTTTTTACTGTAAACATTATCCAGAAAATCATCGCTGGTAACATATTAAATATTACAGTCAACCATTCGGGTATTATACGTTTAGATGATTATGTTAATCTGAGCACAATCGAAACCCAATGCAATTTAATTACGATTTCAACTGATGACGGTTATCTAATGTTATGGCCTGTCGACTGCTATTAAATTATAAATCATCTGTGTGTTTGTAATAACCAATATCTTATTTTCCATCTCATTTCTTTGAAATCTATTTCTTATTAAATATATATTAATTAAATATCTACCTATATCCACATTAACTTTTTAATAGCATAGTTCAACTCAAAAGCAAATATTTAAAAAAAAAAATTTGTTATACAATTTTAAGAACGTTCAAATGGCCAATGGTTAACCCGCTTATTCTGAAGAAACATTTATAATTTTTATTAACTCTTAAGTACCTAGAAATATGACACTATATTTTTATTTAAAATTAAAATCAAATTTTTTTATGAACATAAATAAAACAAGTATGTATTTAAAATTATCATATTTCAGAGAATTGTATAAAGTCTAAAATATGTAATATATTTTAATAAATGAGCAATGCAATTAATTTATGAAAATAATTTTAGTATACTATTTTACTATATTTACTTTGTAAGTCTGTTTGTAGACAAAATGGCAACATTTAGCTTATAAAATTAATTAGGTTAGGTGTTTTGTAAAAATATACCAATTGTTTTTTGTAGGTAAGTAATATTTTCCAATCCTTTACATCATTGGAAACTTCTATTTACAATACCTATATTTCGAATGTAGATTAAATTTGTAAGTGACATACCTTGAACCTTATCAATCGTTACTGAAAAGAGGTAACATAGGTGCTAACTGAGACAGCCAAGTCATCTTAAAAACAGAATAGTATAATTTGATGGGGATTTAATACACAATCAATTAGTGGCTGTTTCATTAAAACTGCACTAAAAATGCCAATAGTCCACTGTTCCACATCCTTCTTTATTCTTTCAGACGTTACAGTAATTTCCAGATTCCATAAGAAAAGTTTAATTGCTTTTTTGGTTTCCAATCATGCTGGTGAGGACCACTTAACTCTGTGATATTTTGGTAAGTCCTTTAAATTGCGTTTGTTAAAGTAATTATTATTACCGAAGTTCAAAAAATATCCACGAAATTAAATCTAGATTAAGCTCTTAAATGATGAATTTTTTTAAGTTTTCTTTTCTAATAAAAAGAAATATAAAAAAACACCTTCGATTTATTTACGGGAAGTAATATTGCTGAAATGAAAAATCTGCTAAAAACTTAAATCCAATAATCCTTCTTCATACTATAAGATTAATCCAGGGTAGTGAAACTTTATAACGATGAAGTTTTTGAACTCCGGGGATATTGTGTGTGATCTCAAATCATTGTTGAATTTCTCAACAAAGTATGATAAGCAGGTATATTACGTGTTAGTCATTATCATCATGAAACGACTAATAAACAATGTAATCTCCTAATTTAATTAGCAGTATCATAATACTTATCGTAAATAGTATCATAATTATTCACAAGTTCAAAATGTATGCAAAGTAGAAATAATGTAAATACTAAACAACATTTTAGTTTAAAGATGTGATAAATATGCTGATAACCATAATTAGTTGAATCAAATATAAATATAATAATGTACCTAATTACACTGCAAACTAATTCATTATTAAACATATTTTGAACATTATTAATCCTCTGCAATATTAATTCTCGATGATTTAATATAGTCCTCAGAGTTTCCATTTTTCTTATTAACTTTTTACTTTGATGCAAAATATATTGTAATATTACGGATACTGTTAATACATTTATGTACACGTTAGGTATTATTATTGCCATATGTATTATATTTCATGTAAATATAAAGCCATAACCGACTTTATATAAGCAATTTAATTTGCAGTATTACATTTTTATTTTCATTCATATTATGTACATTATATAATTAAAATAATACACATTTGTCCGAATGTAACTTTAATGGTTAATTATTAAGGCAAATTGATATTTATTTTCGCACAATAAAATACAACATTTTAATATTTGTTAAATTTATGATTTATTCTAATATAATAATATGTGTATATTTTTTTTATTATTGTTACCATTTGATAATTAAACGTCTTGATGGCATTGCATTAATACATAATTTAATAACAAAATATATGAATATATACATACAACTAGATGTTCTACACGATTCCACCTAATAATGAATTGGTTCTTATATAAAAAAAATTCTGTACAATTGTGTTTCATAATAATTATGATTTTGAATTCGTGCATCATGTAAAAGTACCTATACCATAAAATTCTAATCGCAATTGTATTTGGTTTTTGCAGCGAATGAAAGCAAATCGTTCGCTTTCTATCTCAGCTTACTGATCAACTCAATATTTTTTTAACAACGTATCATATCATATCTATGTGTGCAGTTGTTAATTGGTTGGATTTTAATTCTGATCATGATTTTGTAAGGATAATAATCAATGCAAGAATCGGCTTTGGATATTGATGACTGATTACCCTGAAAATGGACCTATCTGTGTCACAGAAACGTCATAACTATACTGCCTACTATATAAAAAATTAGGTAATATTGAAGCACATCGTAAGATTCAAGCGGTTTATCATTTTTTTCAGTTGGTTATTCGATATTCCGGCCACGAAGAAGAATATTTCTCTTTTCAAATTCTTGTGCTACAATCACAGCTGCCAAGTACTTCACTACACCTCAAGGCATTTTTCTTGTTAGCAACGTGGACCCTTGAATTCCTGAGCCCATTTCAAAGTCGAATAAAATTCACGTATGAATGACATTTGAACTAAGCTCACTGAATGGTTGTTACTTGTTTTTATATATTATATGAACATAGTGGAATTCCATTTATGACCTAAATAATGAGCGAAATTTTCATGAAATATTTCATTTACATGTAAAAATAGTTGTTCATTATATGTTTAAGTTTACAGTTATGAATTTACAGCAAGAGAACAATTTTAAAAGTTGGTTCATTGTATAAAACATAGCATATAAAAGTTTCTTTGGAAATCTATACAAATAATATGATACCATTTATACCTAATTTATAACTATTAACAATTGAATTCCTAGGCCTTGATGATGTAAGTAATTTATAATCGATGTTTTCTGTTGGTAATTAATAATCATTTCTAATCATATATTACCAATATGTTATACAAATTTAAAAAAAAAAATATTTTTCATCGTTTCACCGAAATATTTCAAAAAGAGTGAAATGTTGATTTTTTTGTATATTCCAAATTCAGAACCATAATAATACCTTTGTGAAATTTGCTGAACAGAATTCATAGCTAAACGTTTTCTAGAATCAGTAAGCATCATTTAAGGATCAACCAAGATTTGATTTCCTTTTTGTCATTATGACACTTATGAACGCCTACTTTCTAGATGGAGATCAACAAACAACATGGCCAGTGATATTTATGTACTTAATTTAGTTACGTTTCTAACGAAGTATATAGCCACGTAATTTCATTGATTGCCGATGTGATATCTTCAACTGCAGTATACAGATGGAAATTGTTATTAACTACTCTTAAAAGTTTTTTAATTGCGATTTTTGTCTCAATGTTAAAACAAGTTAATTCAATTTGTGATGAATATTTATTCTTATAATGTTCAAGAATTTTAGGGCCCAATATTACTTCAGATTTTTGATATCACATAAATTCGTCCATTATTTATTACGTAATATTGTCCTAGTTATAAACTATCTGTACTATTGGGCTTCAGCCCGTTTTATTCAATTGTATAAATTATTATTATTATTATTATATAGTAGGTCAACTTAGGGTAGTAGTCCCCTGGCATATTATATTCTACAGATATTATTACTGCCTAGTGCCTACCTACTCTTAAATATACATCAAAACCAATCCATCTTGATAAGTGTGATAATGATTCAACCTACGTACAGTTTAATTTTTTCTCCAAAGTATTTAATACCAATAATTAAAAAATCAATTTATTTGTAAATATTTATTACTAAATTATCTATCAAAGTCAAACGTCTTTTCAATACTTATTGGAATTTTTTACACCTAAGTGATACTAAAACTGTATTAAAATAATGGAAATAGTATATTTATTGTTTATATGTTATAACTAATATTTTATCAAATAGGTATTATAAAATTCATTTCATTAAAACAACGATGGTAATTGTATTGCTTTATAATAGAACATTTTGCAAGAGATACAATATTGTTAATATCAGTTGATACTACTGACATTGAATAAAAAAACGATTTTTTAAAAAAGACAATCTGATTATTTAATTATGTTTACAAGATAAATAATACGTATATATGTATAATTTATGTTCATGATATTATAATAATTATAAATTAAGATTGCTCAATTTATTATTGTATTTTTAAAAATATTTTAAAATTTTTAATAAATTCATCAAGTTGTAATTGTTTAGTAGAATGTACATAATTATAACAATTTGTAAAAATCTTTAAGATTTAAAAATATTTAATGTTATTATAATTTGAGATGATAATGTTTAAATATGAGATTATATAATATAAACAAACTATGATTTCAAACCAGTAAATTGTATTCTACATTAATATTTTTAATGGCTAAGAAGAATGGTCAATACAATGTTACCAGAGTTTAATGTTTTTCTTTTTTAGTAATGTGTTCTGTTGTAAGCCACAAATAACTGTTGTTAAGTTAAAGCAAAGTCATTAAAGTTTAAAATTGATGGGTTCTTTACATTTTGAGTTCTTTTTAGATAAGATGGTTGTTAAATATGTGATTATCAGCATTGTATTGGGTATTTTGCCAATTTTTAAAACTTAAGAACAGTTATTTATTATTAAAAAAGGAGTTTTATATATTGATGTTTTTCTTGATTTCTAATTTAAATCAGTGACTAAGTCAAGAATAATTCTTAGAAAAAAAAACATGTGTTAAAATAAAAATCAATAATATTTAACTGTGTTTATTAAATTAAAAGTTTTAAAATACAATCGATTCGAATATATTATGGATTACGATAAACATCTTCAGTTTCATTTAATGCTACACAATATATGTTTTGAAAATAATTTAAAGAGATTGATGTAGTGATAGTGATACATGTTTCGATATTTATTATATTATTTCAAAAATCTGATATACCAGAAATTATAGAAGTATAGATTTTAAAAATATTTTTTATAGATCTGACATTTTGTTGCCCATTTTAAGTTTGAAACCCTTAAACTAGTATTTCATTATTCAATAACAGTAAGAAAAAAGTATTAATGGTGATCACTTCACTTTTCAAAGATTTAAAAAACGACATAGTTAATTTATTGCAATAAGAAGAGGCCGTATTAACGAGTTATCTTAAGACGAATAGTCTACTTCACAGTACAATTTTAATTTTTTGCCACTTTTACACTTATTAAATTGCATAATCTTGGTGATATTATAACATATTAGAATAAAAATAAATGTATTTTTTGTCTTGCCCAAGAATAAACCACATTGTTTATTTATAATTCTAAATATTAGTTGTTTTCCTAACTGTCAAATAATATATAATTTAGGCAATTAAAAAATATATAATGGTTGTTAGAAAACGATTAACAGTTGTTGTAATATTGATTATAGTTCTGATTTCTTATGGGTGTTAGATTGTAGGTATTTGTCATTTAATAATTATCTCTCGAATTTAACATAATTTCAACCATGCACCTAATATCTTAAATATTTATGATCATACTCAATAGAAATACAAAATCTACTATAGATTCCCTAATTAATTTTTGTTTAGCAGTAGCAGCAGACAGTATAATTAGTATTCATTACCTAGATGACATAAACCTATGCTCAGATTTGAGCATATCAAATTCTATCATGTTGTAATGAAAAGTTAGATCAATAATTGATATTAAATAAATACTGCTGGATAAATTAGTTTAAGGCTGTTGTTCTGTTTCCTAATATATTTAAAACTGTAGTTATGGTAATTATTGTAATAATTACAGTTAGAAGCATAAATATACAGAATATTAAAGATCTAAAATAAATATGAATTGAATAGGTAAAAATAACTGTTTTAAATATGTCCAATAAGATGATAGTAAAAAGAAATGGACAAAACATTATATTGTATATATACTATACTCAATATTTTAAAAGAAGATAGAAATTACTCTGTTTTGCTACAGTTTATTTATGTATACGTCATGTTTAATGTTTACAGTTTTCTTATCTGATTTGTTGGTTAAGCAATATAACATAATATATTTTACAATTACTTAGAGTTTGTTGTAACACATGTATTAAACATATATAATTTTCTCAGCGACAATGTCTAACATTGGGATATAAATAAAAACCCGAAACCTATGCATAAATAACAACTTAGGGTGTTGTAATAATAATAACGTACTATCATGGCAGTTACGACAATGAAAAGGGTTTTTGTCAGTTCAAATATTTGTTATTGATATTGACATGATAGTATATTGTTATGGGTACACATTTTTTGTTGATACGAAAAAAAAATGTTAATAACGTGTACAAGCTTTAATCCAACCACGGAATTATTCAATGATGTCAAAGTAATGTTCCAAGATTCTTGATGTGTAATAAATTATCTTGACTCGGGTTATACAAACTACATAATTCGTGTCTATTTACAATATATTATACATAATACCTACAGGCTAAAAGCAACATTGAATATTTAAGAGGATGGTTGAAACTGTATAAAAAAAATTCTACTATCTCTGCAAACAATTTAATGCGGAATCTGAAACAATAATCTCAGAGATTTTTATACTAAAATAATCATTACACCACAAGATCATATTGTTTGTCATTGTTTTCTATTAACGCGTTGAAGATAAATTTAGTAAAAATAATTAATATACAATTTCTGTCCATCATAAATAATTTTGTTTTCATTAAAAGTTTAACTACTATGTATGGAAATAAGAATTTATTTAATTAAAAAATTTTTCCAAACTAATAATAATAATAATTTGAAAGAAAAATTGTATTTATTACGTAATATATTTATCACCAACTTTGTATTTATTAATATCTATAAAATTCTTTGTTGAAAAATTTTTATGAATGCCAAGAATAAATGTGAAAAATAAAACTGTGGTTTCATTATTACGATCGGAAAATAGCTAACATGTGATCTGATTATCTGAACTATAAAAAACTTTGAGATGAACACAATCAATAAACCATTTTTTTTTTTTTTTGTTCTGCTTTCGCCCAGAGTTCACTATTGTAAATTGTAGACCTTTCAAGAATGAGTTTAATCTAATTTAGTAGTTTTGAAATAGAAAAAGAAATGTTTTCGTTATTTCACGTTATTTTTATAGCGTACAGATCAAATAGAAAAAAATCAGACGGACATAGCACTGTCCAAAACATGACAGATAGGTTACACAAAATAAGAGTAGAACGAAAGAAGAAAATGTATGACCCCCAAAACTTCATTTCGGCTTAACGTCAGTTAGTAGACAGTGTTAGAACACATCTAGTAGAAACGAATAGTTAAAAGTAAAAACTAATTATATAGAAACTAAATAATACTTTGAAAATAAGTTTTGTTTAAAAAGTTAATTACCAAATAGAATACAATACAAAATTCTTACTATAAATGTTCAGCTATTTAAATACATTCATTCAAAAATTTGTTTACACAAAATTCTAATCTATATATTACATTTTTACTTTTATTCCAAAGTGTAAGTTAATACAAATTAATAATGAGTTAATACTGATATCTGCAAGTTAATTTTTCTCAAAACTGAGCATAGATAAGTATTATACTTTAAGTATATTTATAGGTAAAAATAACCTTTAAGATTTGACCGTATTTTTTAAACTATCAATAGCCATGAGGTACAATTTTTCTTAAATTTCCATACCTTGTGTTGTATAAATGAAAAAACTTAAATAAAAATAAGTATCTACAGCTATTCATTTTTTGAGTAAGGTACAATAGAATAAATAAATTGATTTGATCAAAAACTAGTTTTACGTGAAAAATTACCATTTATTCATAATTTTTTCCAATTATTAAGGAAAGTTTTAAGAATGTTTTACTTTTGACCCCAAATTACCAACTAGATTAACTTTCATGTCAGTAAATATGTTTCCGTTAAAGATTGAAGCATTCTTAGTTTTTACTGCTCCAAAAAGTGGTGACAGACATACACACACAAAAAACGACAAATCATCATTATAAGATCAATACATTCATCGCTCCACTCACTATCTAAAATTTAAAAAAAATATGAATGGACATTGTATGATTTTAAATATTGTGGATTTTTGATATCGTTTTTTTCGGACGGTTGAGTATGTTATTTATAAATCTTTGTCAATAATAATATTTTAGTAGAGTATTACCGAAAATAACTAATAATAATTTTTTGTAATCTATAATACTAATATAAAATTATAGGTAATTAAATGAATAATCTCACAAATCCAAAATGTGTAAAAATGTTTACCCGCGGTAAACCTATGTATTTCGAAGACGGCGAAATTAAATTTCTTACATATATTCTGTTTTTTCGTTAAATTTTTGAGCCACAGAACAAAGTCAACACAAAATTGGTCAAAGCGAAAAATCAAACGTGGCAATTTTGAAATTCCGTCTTTGGTGCACCATTTTTCTGAAAACAGGAAAATCGACAGGCTATACTAGTCCGTAAATCCAATTTCCTTTTGTTTGTACGTGTTTTTTTTCAAACATTATTCTGTCAAACGAAATTTGACACAAACACTCAGATATTATAATCGAAAACGTGAAAATAACGTTTAATATTATCTTATTGCTTAGAAAAAAAACACTATAGTAGTCTCATAAGTCACTAAAATAAACATAATACAAGAGCAGGTACTGTTGTTATAAATAAATAAAGAAAATCTATTACCAAAAAATTTCAGTATTGCATATTATGTATAAGCAGGTTTGATAGAAAAAAATGTATATATCAAATTCGTATTCAACGCATGAACGTAATATTTTAGCGTACAAAGGCCAAACCTATATAAAACGTTTAGGTGTTTTTTTTTTTTTTATTTATTTCCGTGACTTTTCTAAATGTTATAGATAGAATTTACTGCCAGTCGAGAATCGGCTTTGCAATAACGTGTCTAGAATCACCGAGTGTTGAGCGCTATTTTTGTTCTGGAGGCCTAATATATACCACATAAAAATAATAACGTTCTAGCAACTAATTATTATTTTATTGATATTATATAGAAATAAATAAAAACTGATGTAAAAGTACAACAGTTGTGTGTCAAGCAATACTTTTAATGATAATATGTATTAATAAAAATATGAAAACCGTACTATAAATGTGGGTACCTATTAAACAAAGTAAAATGGTCAAAATCATTTGATTACTTTAATTATTTAGTAATGATATTGATTATTGAATACTTTGATATTGATTTTTGGGTAGTTCGTTTTATTTAGTTTTTCAGACAATGATATTATAATTTCATGAATCGTGTGATTTCAAAAAAAAAACACTTCATTTTCGTTTTGGTCTTCTACAATCTAAACCAATACACTGAAACTGTTAAGACACTATGAGCTTCGTTTTCTATATTTTCTTCTTTTATTTTACTTTTTAAAAGAACCAATAACGCTTTGTACCGATGTTCCGGATTATTTGGCATGACCCGCGTATGTAGTGTGTTATTTGGCACATCAATCAATCATTGCATCGATCGACCAACAGATATGTCAACGTTTTTTCCCCCTTGAGTCTTATTTAACCTGCAACTGTTAAATAGTAGAGAACAAGATGTGGTATGAGCCATGAGGAGGGATGGACAAAAATAAAAATAAAAATCAACAAACAATTTCCTTTTAAGTACCAATTCCCGGTATTCCATTACAGCGAGTAATTTAGTAGAAATCGGGGTAAAAATGTGGCGTGGTAAAATATATGTCATGAGAGTGAATAGGTAAATATCTACTTATACACACATTGATTTAATGACATTTATATTGTCCACAGTGGTTGTATACAGCAAAATATTGTTATATTTAATTACTTTTTTTTTATTATTATTATTATGGTATCGAGAACTGGAGGAGGAACTATGATGCCAGTACTTCTCTTCAAAATATATATTTAATTACTTGTTATTAGTGAAAATTATACGATTAGAATAAAAAAATCATACATAAAGAACCCCGGCAAAAAAAAAACAAAATTTAAACATTTGAATAAGTTAGATTTTATAAATTTAAATGTCTATACATTATTTTGAGCTTTGTGCAATATATTTTAATTGACAGTCTTCAATTAAAATTATATGTGAATTTCAAAATAAATCGAGAAACCTAATAGTATTCAAAATGATGGTACCTAAGTAATAAGTATTATTTATACACTCAAAAAACTTTTTTGGACATTTTTCAAAAAAAAAACACACCAAGCCATTAATGATATATTGTTATAAGAAAAATATAATATTTGGTAAACTAGTAAGACATAATTATATTGCAACGAAAAAAATCGATCTAAAAGCACAGGACATATCAATATTTTATTGCTTTTTTGTTACATTAGATACATACCTTATAATATATATTGTATTAATCCGATAACAATTAATTAGTTCCGAGAAAAATATAAATTATACCTATTTGGAAATAATTAAAACAATATTTTATCCTATTATGCATAATGTTCAAATCATTCATTTAGTATGTACGTACAATATTCTATCCAATAACCAATAAATGTATTGTTTTATTATGTACACTTAGTTAGATTTAGATAATTGGATTATTTATTTTGTAGATGGGTAGGCATATGCTAAGCAATCAATATTTTAATAATTTCTAAGCTCGTAGTAAATATTATAATGAAAATATTATATTGTATTATCTAATACATTCTTCACACTTTTTTTTAGAAACAATACATCCTTAAAAATATTAAAAGTAAATTTGTTACTCACTATTCATATTATATTTGCATGGCATATATAACAACTATTCAGAGAATCCGACCGATAAACAATCTACTATGTAGGATTTATCTATATTTAGAGATACAAAATTTAAAAACAAAAAGTCAAAACCATTAACCTAATAAACAAACTATTATTATTTTTGTTTTATTGAATTCAGTTATATGCTAATATAAAAATGATATAACGATAAAATTTATTAATTAAACATTGATACCCAACAACAATAATTACGACTAATGGTGCTGGTTGACAGGTGTGATGTTATGAACACAATAGAAATATAACAATTATTCAATGTTCATTGATAAAACCAATTGTATTAATTAAAACTATTCCCATCTACATCCATCTGCACTTGTATTCAGACAAATTGGACAATATAAAATATTTTTGGTTAAATACAGGAAAGTAATAATATTATTTTGTTTTTTTATTATGCATACAAATATCAAAATAATAGTAATACCTATGTAAAAATATAGCTTATATAGGTAAAAACATTGTCTAAATTACTAAAAAATTTTTTCTTTGTTTTAGTTTTGGCCATATTTTTTACTAAACAAACGGTTTACCTAAATAATTATCTATAATTTGGTCATAAAGATTAAATAACAATATGTTTTTGAACTATATTTAGGCTCAACGATAGATTCATAAATACAATTTTGTTTTATTTCAGTTAAAACTATATTAATCATAACAATTAAAAACAAAAGTAGAACCTTATTTTTAATTTTGGGCGTTTTCAATGTTTATAACTTCCAAGAACCTCTCACGACTAATTTTTATTTTTAAAAGCATAGCAATTTCCATTTTTTGAAACATTATTATTCGGTTATTGTACAAAGGGATTGTTTTAGGACAATTTATACCGGTTAACGAAATGTAGCTACCTAGCATTATTACTCAAAAATAAATAATCTATTACTGTAGGTGGTAAATGAAACTAAATAAGTTACTAACAGTAGATGGTAATAAACATACCTGATCAGCTTAGCACCATGTACACTTATTTTTGAATATCATTATGTTCACTTACCTGAAAAATAGAACAAGACAATTCAGTTATTTATAATATAATATATTTTACTTATTCGACAAGATATAATACACAATCGTACAGTATGCAATAATATTTGTAGTTTAAACCATTGTAGACTTAAGGTTATTTATTGATTATAGACTTTAATATGCATCGGTGACGATTCATTATTCATGTCATCACTTGTATATTTATATTTATAAAAATAATGGACATTTTACGGATAATGTACTGTTATTTTTTTTTTTTTAATCAGCAAACTGAAACTATTACCTTACGCTACCTTTCTATTTTATTATTACTTTGAAAGAAAGTTATTATCATTTATTTACTATTACAACAAAATTATTAGTTTTTGTCAAGTTTTTACGCATACGCTATACTATTTACACTTGATTTAATACCATAAATTATAATGGAAATGGGTGATGATATAATTAATCGAGAAAAAAATCATTACAAAATACTATTACCTAGCAGTGGTCCTAAATCCTAAGTAACCATTCTTTAAAAGCAAGATGTTTTGAAAATGTCGATATACGACCTATAATTAGCTTATTTTTTACTAAATGATTACGCACTTAGTATAGTTTAAAATTAAACAAAAAAGGTCACTTGATTTTATGTGTAATGGACAGTGGTATTTAAAAAAGGTTGTCATTTCGTATTTCCGTCTTAGACATAACCTTTTTTTTTTATCTATTTCACAAAGTTATTTGATATTAATTTAGTATATTTGGATGATTCATTTCATATGATAAATATTTCAAAATATTTTTTTAACAAATATAAAAAGGTTTACCGTTGTATGTGCAGCATTACATGCAGGAAATAAATCAATTGTCTACGCAACTGTATTGATTGAATAATTTTCGAGCACGGTCGTATATCGACTATAATATTATATTGTATTAAATTGTTAAAAAATAAAATATATAAACGATGGCATCGGGGACTATTAGTGGGAAAATTACAGGTACCTCCTATTATGCCGTCAATGGTCGTTGATCGGCAGATCGAAAAAAATACCGACTGGAATCGGGAAGGGTGTTAAAAAGGGTATACGCTCGGGAGTATTTTGAAGTGGGTATACTGCACGGTGAATGGGCCGGCGGCGGCTGAGGTCTTGTTAAAACATTTTCGACAGTTCCATGTGTATTTTGTGCGCACGCATACGCACTCAGCTCTCCCGGTGCGCGGCACATTATACGTGGTGCCCCGGAGGGACGAAGGACAGGTATTTTATTATACACCCGAGCTGTGAGCCCCGACGACCACTGACCGGGTTACCGACGCCGGGCGGCTCGTGTACACGGATAGGTGCGGCGGCGGCGGCGATATACGCCCGAAAACAAATCTGCCGTTGGCGTTACGCTTATTTATATATATATCACGCGTATAAATATAAATATATACATCACCCGCGCATACGCACGCACGAGAGGTATATCGTGTGTTCGTATGAGTGTACATAAATGTGTGTGCGTGCATGTGTGTGTGTGCGTGCATGTGTGTGTGTGTGCGTGTGTGTGTGTACGTCATGTACATGTTATTTTTATAGACGTCTCGACGGACAGACGGACGCGTATTTAGGCACGGCAAAGGGCTACAAATCTCTGCTGCGACCGCCTCTCCGCCGCCCGACATACTCCATATAATATTTCTTCCGAGAGAAGCGTGCACAATTAACGGACGATAAATTACCGACTGGCCTGGCCGAGATACGTGAGTAGGTAGGTATATATGTATGTGCGCGTATACGGACGATGCACTTTTCGAACACGGCTGGGTGTGCGAAATCTCTCCTTTCAACCCTCCCCCGCCCCTTGCCGCTGCATCATCTCGTCCACGGGGCTCCGAAGTGTTTGCTTTTGTGTAATGTGCGAGTGCGTGTGTGTGTGTGTGTGTGCGTGTGTGTGTGTGTGTGTGTGTGTGTGTGTGTGTGTGTGTGCGTGTGTGTGTGTATGTGTACAATATACATATATAGTTTACAGTATATGCGCGCGATACACCTATATCCGGAACGGTGTCCGATTGACGTGAATTTATTGGCCGTAAATTCAACGATATTAGTCGGCTACACTCGTGTATACCTATATAACCCGCGGGACCGCTTTCCCAGACGATACGCGTGAAATACAAATTCAATTGATGTCTCTGCGCTTAGGTTTTAATTCGGATGGGGGCGGCTGGCAAATGAATGGCCGCCACAGCGAAGTCGCGACCGGCCGATGAAAATTTATATCGTCCCGCGTCGCCGACATGTTGATGAAACTCTCATCGGCGAAATCGTCTACCCTCGTAGATGGCGGCTGCGCGTGGCTGGAGATCGTGAGTACATGAAGCAATTTAAAATTCTGCAGTATTTTTTTCCTATCCTGCGCCAACAATCACTACGCACCGTTAATTCTCCAAAACATAATTCGTAAGTGATTTTCGCGAATTCGTAATACCTCGGAAACTTAATATTCAAATTAGAATGGATAGTACACCTTGTTTTACAGTTTCAAATTATCTTTACCGTGGGAAGTATAAAATCAAATGAATCGTTCCGAGAAATAAAATACGATTTGACTATACAAAAAATAAAAAATAAATAAGAAGAAGTCGATCTGCTGTAAAGTAGGTTTCCAGTGAAACTCGTTGTCATTGAGTAGGTCACTATAATAGATGTGTTGAATTTGAATTCAATGATACATATTGCATATGAAAAAACGATTCTGCGTGAAAAGTGTATAAGCTTCTAGTTCTAAGAATATTTTATTTTATTATTTATTTAAATTTATATCACTTTTAGTAATACGGTACGTTGAACTAATTTTTGTAGAAAACATTTAAACTTCGCATCAATATATATAATACTCGTATGTATTATAAAGCACTATTATATATTAGATATATACTTGACGTATTATTAGTATTGTTATTAACGGTTAATATACTCACAGGATTTGTTATAAATTGTAATTATAACTAACAAGTGCAGATAGTATTTAATGTATATTATCTGATGAATTAATAATCTATAAGAATAATATCAATAATCATATTAATTAAGAATAAGTAAGAATATGATTATAATGGAACATTGAATTCAAAATTTGATTGGCACTTGATTAACTCATTATTTATAATTCTGCGTAGGATAGGTACATTATAATATATTTTTTTTTTATTTAAATTAAAGCTTCAACTACTAAGGTCATTAGTCTGGTACTATGTGGAGACGAACGGTTGGTTTGGAACACGTAATTGTATGTGTGGCGAGGATTTTGTTGCTAAAAATCACGGATGGCCACCCATCCGGCAGCTAGCAACACAGGCCGATACGTATGCTCAGTGTTTTCGCAGGTTGAGCGTACGACAGAGCTCACACCAAGCCACTTATGAGTATTATGATACGTGTTGTGTAATCTTTTAATTATTTTATATTATATTATAAGTTATACAATTTACATATTATTTAAACTATGATAAATGCTAGTTTGAAATATTTAGTTTTAATTCTGAGTTCATCTGATATTTTTTTTAGTAAAAATATAAATATGTAATTAATAATTTGTAGAAGACGGTTTTTTTTTCAACTTTTAATCCATCATAATAATATCTAACCTTTTGGGGTTTAAAAATCTGAACGTTTTTTGAACCACAAATGGGCAAATAAGTGCGATGATTCATAAAAAAAAAGGGAGTGGTTGTATTCTTATTACAGTATTAATGTTATTCTTGCGTATTAAACGCATTATTTTCAAATTAATATTTTTCTCCAGAAAACTAATCTAGATTAAAGGCATACTTTTTGAGATCCTGGGTTAATATAATAATCCGTATTAATCGACATGGCACACTATCTAGATTTTTAATTAGGGGCAGCCTAATCCGGATGATAGATATCATCGTTATACGTATTCTTGACACTATTCTGTACATTAATATTCCATGGCCGTCGGTCGCATGGAAATAAATAGTAAGTGTTTGATATTATGGCGATACAAATAATATAACAAGTGACGTGGTGACGAGGGTGGTTAGATATGTATTATAGTGCTGCAAGTTTTTTTTTTTAATGCTGAAATCATTATATCGACACTTCAGTTTCTCACGAGTAGAAATATATTTTTCACAATAAATTACCAATTGACCCATCGGGTCCGTTTCCGAGTAAACATAGCATTGATTCGTTTCGTTCGCTAAAATTGAATATAGACTATGCGGGA
The DNA here is from genome assembly GCF_001856785.1 of Myzus persicae. Taxonomy (NCBI): domain Eukaryota; kingdom Metazoa; phylum Arthropoda; class Insecta; order Hemiptera; family Aphididae; genus Myzus; species Myzus persicae. Next base: position 87,367 of record NW_019104160.1, on the reverse strand, counting down.
TCCGATATCGCGACTGAAGTGTACGTCTACGGTAGGTTGACTAACGGTGACCATTTAAAATTTGATTTTCTCTTTTTTTCTGCGCATTGTCGTATCAATACGTTCGAAATTGCAACCGTACTTTTTTTTTATCTTTTTTGTTTTAAGTAGGTTTATATTTCCAGTTTTATTTTTGGAGCGGATCAAAAAAATGTTTGATTGTTTGGTTAATAGGTTTGATTGTTTAGTATGTTTCCTACAAATGTTGATCCAACATTTTCTACGAGCCGAAAAGCTTGAAAATATAATTGAAGGTACGTCGTAAATTTATTCTAATAGACATAATTTTAAAACATTATTTTTTTAATGTACATCTGAATTTTGATGACATTCATTATTATTTAAACGGAAAATAATGGTTAAATGTAAATACATATTCAGTTTTTTTAAATTAAAAAAATATTAATCATAAGGATCTGCAACTTTTTGCCATTACGTATATCATTATTTTCTGTATGCATTGCAATTTTTTTTAAGGGTTAAAGCTTCAATGTATTAGTTTATTCAATGAGATACATAAAGTTTTTAAGTTGTTACATAATTCTTTAAACAGTATTTTACTAAATGTATAACACATTCTGGATGTCGCTGTACATGTCTAACTACTTCATTATAACTCAAAAACCATTTTTCAGTAAAGACATCTACCTGGGACTTTAGTATTATGGTGATACTATTATGGCAGTTTAGTTAACACTATTTAAACAACAGGACGTCATTCTTAGTCTCTGATTGAGAAAGCTGTGTATCCATACTCCGAAAAATTCTTTTATTGTTTTTTTTTTTTTACAAACACTGGATATACTAACTGAAATATTAAAAACATTTAATGGTGAGTTTTTTGAGTTTATTATTTTATTATTATTCATATTTTTCAATTTCGTTTATTCATTATGATTTTACGACATGTTACATATTGTATGTAATATGTATGTCTTCTCCGAAGATCATTACTACTAATTTTAAGCTATTTGCGTATTTTACAGCTTACGCCATTCTAAGGTATGTCGGTATTGATTTACATAGATTAAATTTTTTTTTTTTAATTTACCTGTTCATTGCATAACTATAAACTATTTAAAATTAGATGTTACTATTTTTTTTTAAACGTAATACAGATACTTTGGTGTTTTTGGATAATTTTAATGCAGATTAAAAAACTTAAAACAGATGATAACAAAGATGAATAAATATGATGCTAAAATTAATTTTTATTGTACATTTTTTCTCGACAAGCAATTATTATGTGACATATTAAGCACTTTTATTAGGTACCTGCGATTCTTACATCAACTCACAAACACTGTACCCAAAAGCCGTTTTCTTCGATAAAAGCCGATTATTTCTTGAATTCTTTAGTTCATCCCCAGTTGGATCAGTTAGGTACACTTATATTATTTAGAATCCAGTCAAAAGGAGTTAAACCCATTAAGAAGCAGAGTTTGTGTGCTTAAGTAGAAAAAAATATATATATGAAACGGAATAAAAGAAATGGAGAAAGTAATAATAATAATAATAATAATATAATATAAAATAAGTTCTATATCGCATTTAACCAACATTGTGCTTATGATTTCAGAAAGCGTTTTTATGTAAACAATAATACTACTAGAGTATGGTCAAATTTAAGTAGGTGTTTTGGCAATAAGCTATATATATGGCACTACAAATAAATTGGAAAGATTGTTGAAAGAATAAAAGGTAAAATATATTTTTACTAAGAAATCGGTTCATTTCTTATTTCCTAAAGCGAAAATGTGTCACTGTAATGAATATGGAGACATTCGAATTTTCCATCATCGGGACCCATTTTATTGTTGTTTCAATTACAAATGGACTTATACATTTTATAAACAATAGAACATACATTTCATTGAACATAGATTTTTCATTTTTCATCAATAAACAAGACTGTGAGAGAATAAAGTTACAATATAATATTAATACATTCCTGAACGTTGCACAACAATATTCGTCTTGGAAATAATGGTGTAACATTATAGAAATATTTACACTAAAACTAGCTAATTATTTTTTACGTTTTTGTCAAATAATATGTATATCGTCCTATAATACATTTAGAAATTGGTGTTACTACATACATAATATTTGACTTAAATTAAAAACCTATCTTAGATGGTTATATTTATCTTGTATTATGACATCGTGGAAGGGGAAAAAAAAGAATACACTTTACAATCAACGATATATATAAACATCGAAGAAAATATTTTTTTTATTCTTTGAAAAAGTTAAATGCTCTTATAGAATTTCTACAAATGTTTATCATTATTTTTTTCTTATCGGCACAACTTAAATAATATCAACTTATTCCGTTCAATTGCTGTACAAATTTATTTTGCTCAAAAGTCCAAAACTTTTCTGGAAAACGTAACTCGACCCAATCATAATACACTTGAACGCATCGGACAAGAAGAGATTTGAAGAAATACCCAAAAGAAACTACAGATAACAATACTTTAGGATTCATTTTTTGTACACAAATCCTTTGTTGAACGAAAATATTATTAAAACAAAATAAAGATAAAGATCAAGCGCTGCTCTTAAAACAAATATTTCTAAGTAAAAGTGTGGTGAATGTTATGTTCTTTGCACTTCATTCGGTTCTCAGTGAAATTTTGTTTTCAATTATTTATTATCATACTATGACACAGTTTTAAGTTTTCTAACTTAACTAAAAAGTAAAAACACATCTGGAATTAAATTAAATTTTAAATTTTAAGTGGAGAGATGAATGTATTGGTCCTACAAGAATGATTATTTTTTAAAAAACAAACACAATGCTTCAATCATCAGATTCGTTCATAGATAATAAATAGTAGACAGTTATTTTTTCGATTATTTTAAAAACGAGAATATTTACAGAATATAGAGTTGTACAAAATCAATTTTTTTTTTGTTGTTCTAAATTATAAAGAAATTAAGTTGTATAATTGAAATTTTCAGTAACGATTTTAATTTATGTTTTCTTGACATACAGCATAACATTTTTTTATATTTTAAGTTAATTACAATTTAATCTTTTCACTTTTATTTTTATATTGAATACATATTTATTTTTAGGTATAAAACTTGACCTTGTAATTTAACACAATTATGATGCCCCTTATAAATTGATAAGACATTTATTTAATTTCAAAATATTTAAAATGTATATGAACAATCTTTTTTATATGCATTTGAAGTTTAAACGTTGTCGAAATTGAATACACAACAATTTTTAGTCTAACAGTTAAACCAATTTTATAGTTATTCAAAAAATAATAATTGTAACATTCTAATATTATTTACTTATAATTATTATATTACCTTACTTACTCATTATCATTTTGATACACAATAACATTTGCCAAGGATTTAGACTTATTATTTTCAACTATTTACTATCCCATTACTCACAACATGCTATGACAAATGCGTCAAGTTGGTTATCATTTAATATATGATTATATTATAATTTAAACATTTATCATATATGTGGAAATGATTTGTTCAATCCACCGTGTTACCTACTAATAGAAAAATAAATTGCTAATTTTAATATAAAATATCATTAGACGGTTAGAGATACAAGCTGACATACACGTTATTTTCATTTGGAATAGATTTTCGTATTCAATGATTAATAAACTAAAACATATCATCCATTAAAATAGCCTAATCAACAATGAAATAAAACTTGAAACCTACAGTTCAGTTAAGCGAGTTCCCTATTTTGTTTTTAAATGTTTCTTTACTATACAGTATTTCAGAACTCGTTAGTTTTGTTTATAATGTATTTACCTAAATGGCATAGAAACTATATATATGTACATATTTATGATAATTAAATACATAAATGACAGTAATAAAAGTAATTAGTAGGTATGTATTAAGTTAAATGTTTTTAATCAATACTCAGAATACTATCAATTGTTCTGCAATAATATCGTTTAAAGTCTGCATTTTTTAATTATAAGCTTGAAAATAATAGCAGGTAGAGCAAAACTAAATAATGTAAGGCCCATTTATTTATTTATTGATATCATTTATTCGTGTCTGTAATTATTATTTATAATAAAACGTTAGTAATAATTACAACTGTTGTTGTTAAAGCATACAATATTGTCCATTGACAAACCAATGCAGTTTACATAACAGGAATATATTTAAATACACTTAAGTTAAAAATAACAATTTACAAACGACTTAGTGGTGGTAGTTCAATGAATGCAATTTCCATATAGATACTTAAAACCATTTATAAGCATGTTTTCGTGGTGTTGACAAAATTAATAATTATCAAAAATTATTTAATACTGAAAAAATATAATACGTGCAATGTCTAGTTACGTCAAGCATTTTATCTGTTGAATAAAGTTCTACCAGATAAACTGCTTCAGTCATACTAAGGGTTCGAAGTTTTAAACATAAGTAAAGCGTTGTAGCTACTTATTGAAATCAACACCTTGTATAGGTACATACTATTGTTCTTTTCTGACAGGTTCTTTGAAGCTTAGTCACCTGTGCATACAGTTAATAACGTCATATTTCCTTAAAATCGTTGTCCGATTTACTGTTAATAAGAAAACATATTGAGACCTTGAATGTTTTTTTTCTGATCTTAAAAATAAGAAACATAATATGGCATTTTTAAATTTAATTAGCTGACTATCAAATATATTTATCATATTGTGCTGTTAGATGATTAAACAAAAATAAAATCTATAATTGTAACTTAAGCTAGCTAAAATATTCTCTGTTACATAAAATTATTTTTGTATATATTTTTCGATTCTACAAAAAACGAATACCTTGCAGAACTTAAAAGTTCCAACATGATTTTTTTTCATACCTTGAGATTTCACAACTATTATTAACATTAATGTTTGTCTGTAGTAAAGTGTTTTCCAATTATTTTTTTAAGCAACCTTCTATATAATATACAATATTGTCCTTGTTTTCTTTATATGTTTTATACTAGCTATTTACTACCATTACAAAAACTAAACTACTCCATTTATAAACCGTTTTCTCTAGGAAATTTCAAAGTGCAACCACCAAGAAGAAAATATGTGTGAACCTACTTTTTAGTTACGAAGAAAAATCGATTCAATGCTCTTAGATTCTTTTTTTTCCTCAGGTTAACAACATATTTTATACGGAGTTACTAAGTTAACAATAAACTGTCCAATACCTTTTCTCTTTTATTAGTTATTACCGAATTTTCAGATGAATTTAAACCAGCGTAAAGCCATATTTCTCCTTCTTATTATTGTACATAACATTACACACGTGACGAAGTATATAGTTTTATAACCTAATAAATAACATTAAATGTCTTGTTCATAAATTGAAATGAAGGTCCGAATAATTTATACATTTATTAGTACTTACTACGCAATTCTTCAAACTAATTCTAAAAAAAATGTATTGCCTACTTTATTCAAACATTCATATTATGAAGTATGCATTTATGCAGGTTAGGTAAGGTATATACAATTCAATGGTTGGTTAATGTATAGTGATTAAAATTTAATTGTATGGTTGTATCAACTTCATACAGTTTTACTTATATTTATTGATTTAAAAAAATTTTTTAAATGGATGGATTATATTGAAAATTAAATTATGATTTGACAGTAAATAGGTTTTCTTTTAAATGTCACAAAATATTTTCGTCATATAATTTAATTCACGGGTATATCATTAATTCAGAAGCAAAAAGCTAATCTTTCGGTGAACAATTGTTTTCGATTAGTACACATGGTGGTACGTTATTACACTTGAGGTAATGTGCGTCAAAAATGTGAGATATATATATCAGTTGCATTCGTGAAAGCTTTATTTCGTGATCAGAGTAGAACAATAAGAGCAAAAATAAATTAGCTGTCCCCGTCACACATTGTAGAACTTAGCGATATTATAAATATATATATATACGTATATAGTATTATACACTTATTATACACGACAATGGTGTGTGCGTGCGGTTCGTGATTTCGAAGTGGAAGTGGAATACACGCGAAGAGTTAATGCACATAAGAGATACGGTACAGCGTATGGTCACGAGTATGGAAAAAGAAGGAGGAGATGAAAATAATAAGAATGAACAGAACGAGCAGTGGGGGAGGAAGAAGAAGTAGAAGAAGAGAAGAAAGGAAAAGTGAACCGAAGAGCGGACATCCGGCCGACATGCGCTACCCGTATAATTAATCAACGACGTTTTGCCGGTTAAACGTAATTAAACATGTTTATGGTAGAATGATAAACGGGCTCTCTTGGCCGACGCCGCGCTATATAGCCTGCACCACCGCGCCACTATACCTGCACCTCGTCCTCCACTGACACCTCCATCGCCACCGCCGCCACCACCGCCCCTTACTTAAGCCGTTCTCAGGTCTAATCGCATGGCTCACGTCGTCTCATCTCTTCGGCTCATTCATTAACCTGCCCGCGCGTAGAGGAACAATCACGCGATCTCTTTTATGTGCGAACTCGGAGGATAGTGAGAGAGACAAGAGAGGAAGAGAGTGAGAGGGATTGTGAGGCGTCGCGAAATATTGTAATGGATTTGCGGCGCACCGTCTCGAGGAAACAATGCTGCAGTCATACTAGAAATCCTCGGTGTGTGGGCACCAGTTTGAGTTTGAATGTATGAGTTAGTAGACGCTCGCACACTCAGATTTACCGACAACTTACATATAATTAGTATAATATATACACGCGCAAGAGAGAATGTGAGTAATTTAGACACTTCGGGGTATGAGTTTTTGGTCCGTCATCGAAGCGCCAAAAGACTCGGCATCGTCAAGCGTCTCGCGTCCGTCGTTCCGAAAAAAAAATTAAGCTACCGACATGTGAATATTAAGACAACCGGGTTACAATATTATTAAAAACAATAAGTGGCATCGTAAATAATACATATTACAAATTGCAAACGGACGCTTAGGAAAATAATTCTTAGAGGTGGGCGATTGAGGTTAGATGACACTTAATATTTTTTATGAATCGCAGTTTATATACTGTAATATTAGTTATATAATGTACCTAGTATATGTATAGTGTTTATAGTCAATAACTGTAGATATTACCAATTAATATTTTTTGGAGGGCTATTTTAGGAATTTATTCAGAGCTCATCAAAATGTAGTACGTCATATTAAAATAAAAAATAAAAAAATGAAAATCTCTTTTGGTACTCACCATAAAAAAAAAATAGTTTTAAAAATTAATTTTTTGTCCGTGGCCTGGATAAAGTTTTTTATGGGCCTCATGTAGGCCCCGAGCCACCATTTCGTTGGCCATGGTTTATGGTGTACGATGAGTTATGATAAAATACAATTTCGCCTGTGAAATATTACTACAAACGTGCTACTACTAAGTAACAAATATATAATATACATTGTCGATATGAAATTGACAGTTAATAGGACTTAGAGTATGAAATCCATATTTTGTGTAATAGAGTATCGAGGAAGTAACAATAGTCTTAGGCCACACGTGTTATTTTATAAAAATATAATATTATATACTACAGTTTATAACGCAATTGCTCTGAACGAGATTTTTCCGAACTCAACATACTATGAATAATACTATACATTTTGTATATTAAAGGTATGATTGAGTTTTTACTGATTAACTTTGTAATGACTTCACACTTTTTAGTTCGTTTATGTCTTAAATAAATGTGTGGAGTCTCGATAGTATCAACGGATGTTTGGTGGTAGTTGTATTATGCTCGTGAGTTGATTTTGTTGATATCTATTATTTTTTTCATTTACATTGCAACGTAAATTAGCATACCGAATTACTTGCAATAATATATATTGGATGCATAAAAAAAAAATCTATATACGTAATTATTAGGTATGTAAATTATAATTATGTATTTAATTATGATAAAATAAAAAAATAATTCGTAAATAGGTTATACCTCTGTATAACAAAATAGAATTCACCAATTATTGGGTAAATAATCAATGTAGTTACGTCGGTACATGAAACAAGCATTATCTGTCAAAACAACGCAAGTCGTATATGTACCTATACTTCATCACCACCATGATGACATCTCCCTGACACATTAATTTTTATTTTATGCCAAACAATTCCACTATTTATCTCTTCGGAATATGTCAGTGAAATAATACTACTTTAATACTGTAACGTAGGTAATATAATATTATATTAAAACCTAAATGAGCTTTTTTTATGATTTAGTTTTAATTTTTTTTTTTTATGTCAAGCTGACTTAATACTAGAATTGTGTTATTCTGATCAACTTTTATTTTTTTTTAATACATTTGTATTATTTTACACAATATTTTTTAATCAAATATCTAATTTATTTCAAAAGAAAACATTATATATATTTTTTGAGGAAAAAAATATTTTAAAAAACATTCATAATTTATAAAAGACACAATATATAAGGTATGTAAGTACAAAATATGTTGTCAGGGTAAAATTTTAATTTAAAAACTTTAAATTGCGACACATGCATGTACACAACATAACATCAATTTTAAACAAAAAACACCTTTAAATGTATAATATGTATAATTAGATATGCATTGTTGTATTACCTGTTTTAACTTAAATACTCATATTTCAACTATATAAAGTATCTATTGTACGATTAAAATATTTTATACTTTTATTGAATATATCAGATTTGTTTTGTTTTCAGAATAAAACATGATAGGTATTTATCCAAGTATTGCTATTTGCTATATTGCTTTTATCGTTGATTCCGAGACCTTTTCTACTTAGATAACAATATATATCCCAATTCATTAAAATTAAAAATTATTGAAATAAAACAATTGTAACAATATTCAATTAATTAACTGATAAAGTAATAAAGCCGAATATAGTATTATACGATATTTAACTATTACAGTTTAATACGTATAAAATTATAGATACTAATATAAAAAAATCATTGGATATTACATTGTATAAAGTTTATAACTGTTTCGGAGCATAATAAATACCTAACGGCTAACAGTAATATTTGTTTTAAACTTAATTCTGATAATATGATATTATATATTATATTGCATTAAACGGTGAAAATGTGACTAATACTTAATGGATTGAGTACATTGATGTCGCTATTTTGCCTATATAATGCGCCGGCGTTGAATGTGGAAGTGGATGATGCAACAATTAGAACATCCCAATTGTTACAATAAACGCTTATCTGTCCTTCTCACCCATTGTACGACGAACGTAGATTTAATCAATTAGTGGACCTTTGAAGGGGCAATAACCGAATTGTAGTACACTAACTGTGGCAAGCATTACGTGATAAAAATTACAGAGGGAACGTATGGACTATGGACAGGTCGTGTGTGATGATACGAGGCTTCATAGCAGCAGCTGTGACAAACTGTTTTCGAGAGGAAAAAGGTTGTCCTCACCTTGCAATTATAATAGTTATTATTATTATTCAAGGCATTATATAATATATATATATATATATATACATAATATATGGGTGTACAAATAAATGTGCGTCTATGCATATATATACGCGAGTACGTGACCCTTCCACGTGCTTTTTTTTTCCAGTGAAAATATAGAGGAAAAACATTTTTCGACCTGAGGGACAATTTGACACGCTCTATTGAACATTGGAAATGTGCATGGCCGGGTAGCTATCTCTCAGGTAGTGCTAACAAAACCCCCAATCTATTCCGTAGAGCTTCACCATCCCCACACGGGTATACCTTCGGTTCAGTTAATTCTTTTACTCTATAAGATTGAAGTACTGATATAGACACGAGAGTTTCTAGTTTTTATTTTCTTTAAACCACATTTTTTTACAGTTTTTCACAAAGGATTACCCCAAAAATATGAACAAATTTTCGACACAAATAAGATCAACTAGGTAGGCACGTAATATTTTCTCAACATAAAAAAATAAATATAAATGTCTATGTTTCCGTTAATATTATATAAGTATTGACTCGAAACAACAAAAAATATTGACTTTTCTAATTTCAATCGTTATACTATATAGAATTGTACGTCTGACGTGTATACAAAACGTTTGTTATACCTAACAATATAATGTTATTATGTTATTATGTTGGACAGTATGTTTTTTTATGAACCGTATTATTGATGGACTTACAGTGTATACTACAAAACTGTATATAGGTTATCATTATGTCCAGACAATACTCAATATTATTGATGACATTATACCTCTACTTAGATGATTACAAATAAATCAAACCAAACTATGTATTTTTAAAATATTTGTTCAGGAAATCATTGTATTATTAATAATAGTTTTGAATTGTAATTACATTTTATAAATTAGCGTATGATGCCTGCCAAAAATAAAACCAAACTTATAATAAAATTAAGTACAATTAGTAATACATGAGTATTTATATAAATATGAAACTAGGACGTTGTAATTGTATCCGTAACTCGTGAAAAAATGATAAATTATTAAAATAATGTTTATTTAGTTTCAAAAAAAAAAAAAAAATAACGTGAATTTAAAGATAATCTCAACAAAAACTTCGTCTGAAAATTAACGATCGATGACGCATTAGGATAGTGAAATGTCAATTCAGTTGAATATAAATTACTTTAATTTAAATCGAATATCCATCTTCACTCTAAAGCTCCGTGTCAACGGTGAGTAGCAAATAGTCTCAAAAGGATTTGTCAACATTTGATTAATCATTAATTCACAGTGCGTAAAAAAGTACTTTGGAGTATGAACATGCATCTACCATCATAACGCATTTGAAAGTTCGAAAAATTTATGATAATATGAATATTATTAAATCCCTCTATTTTTATTGAATGCTATAATTCGCTTGAAACACGCATTAATTTATGATTTACACAAGAGAAGTTTATTCTACCAAGTGCAGCATATTATGGTAAACATTAGGTAATTGAAAAATAATGTGTTTTCATATTAAAGACTTATATTAGATTAAATATTATATCTAATATTTACACACAATATAGCAATAGCAGACTGTGGTATAACAAAGAAGCTCTGAAGAATAAAATATATGTATTAATATTCACATTAGAAATACTATTCGTGTGAATGATAAATGTTTCCTTAAAAACTAAAGTATACAAATATTGATGACTGCTAGGCCGTTGAGCGTAAGCAACAGTGTTTGAACTTCTTAGTGGAACCAAAAACTCATTTTTCATGTCATAAACCGTAATTATGAGAGCAATAACTCAGTTTAATGGTTTAAAATCATACAAAAGTCATAGTTTATGTTTTTATTTACATTCAATTGGGTACTATAAGAACAAAGTACCTATTTTCATATTGATGTTTAAATTTTCTAGAGAAAACTTATGTGATCATCAATTTGTCGTGATTGTAGCTTGGGTCTTGACTTGCCTTAATCTTATAATGTTTTATTTCAAAATTATTGACAACTTTCTGTAAATGTTGAAAATTATAAATTTGTTAAACTAATGTGTAAATAGTTTTCATATCTAATAGTATTCCAGATAATAATGTTTAAATATAATAGGTGATAAAAACTTTCCTAACCTACGAAAATGCTAAAATTATAAGAACGTGTACCTTTATAGCACACTGTCATGTTATTAATTATTACTCCACGTATACAATTTAAATAAACAGTATACAAGACTAACAGAATACATTGAACGTTCAGTATTTATAAATTAAATGTATATAATTTTATTCAAATTTCATTATCTTTCAAATAGTATTACTTAATGATAAGAATATAAAAATTGTAATATATTAGGTTCATTGTATTTTTTTATTTTCCATACAACATTTGTATGAAATTAATTCAAAAAAATAAAATAACTTAATTATAAAATTTGAAATGAGCTGAATTTATTTCAGCCATTATATTCGAGTGGGTTCACTGAGACGCTCACTTTACCGTTATTATTATATTGACTAGGAAACAGCTTTTGAACAGTAAAATACGATTTTCTCAGGGTCTTCCAAATGCGTTTCCGGATATCCACTTCACCACCGTTGCAGTCGTCGCTTCTACCGAATGTCAAAGGTGTAAGGCCGCACATGGTACAAATCGTAGAAGGACTGTGGTAGCGGTTGCGGTAGCATTGGTACTAGAGATCACGATGACGAAGGTGGTGGCGGTGTTCGGTCAATGGCAGTAGAAATTCGGTTTCGGGCATTGATGAGGGTTCAAACGCACGTCCTTAGTTTCTAACGCAAAGTTCTCAATATAAACTTGACTGAAAGCTTTTGGCTGGTTATAATCAGGTGGCGAATGAAGTGTAAAATAAAAAAACGTTTTTCGTTGTTTCTTTAATATATTTCAATAATGTATATACTCACATAGTTCAATTATTAAATTATTAGTATTTAAAAATGTGTATCAAAAACAACATTTAACAAGAGTTATGTATTACACATCTTTATTTTTAATGTGTCGGTTTGTATAAATATTTTTGATCATTCTAATATTCACATATATATCAAACATTTTCAATTTGTACGATGGACAACAAAATAAGTAATGGAATATCCTGAGGCAGAGTTTTAGTTGATGTATTATGTTAATGTAATATAAACTTTAGAAGAAAAATAAAAGGAAGCTCAGTACAAATTATTCGTACAGTCTCATTTTTATTACTGTATACGCATCTCCACAAAAACTTTAAAATTCCTTTTATAATAGACTAATATTGTTGAAAAAAAATTTTAAATAAAAACACAATCCGACAGCTATAAGAATTGGATATCAAGCCAAAAATACATCATGTTCTTTAAATAGAGTTAACAACGCAAATAATATTTGAAATTATTTTATCAATGAAAAAAGTGTTTTTTATTCATTCATGATTTAATTAGAAAACTACTAACATTTAATCTTAGTATAGATTCAAACATCTTAAATTAATGTTATGTTAATTTGTATTAAATGTTTATAGTTTCCAAAATACATTTATAACTCCAGTGTTGTTATAGTTTTAAAGAATTTATAATTTTTTCTAAAAATTCATCACTTATTAAAACTATAAGCGATATCATACATAATAATATTATATTTTTGTTTTAAATATCAATATGTTAATTTAATTTTGAACACCTACATCATTAATTATATAAACGAAATTTAATATACTTTTTTATAAATTGGTATATCATATTAAGTTTATAAAGTATCATATCCAAACATTGTAGAGCATAATATATTTTAATACAATATGCTAATACGCAAATTATTGTCTGGAATCGTAACACGATATTTAGGTAAAATAGTCTAAAATATAATCATGAATTCTCTATTTAAATGCAAAATGTTAAGTTTATTAAGCCCTACACTAATTATTAATCATTCACTTACTTAATAGTTATCATATAAATGAAAATAACTTGTTTTTTTTTTAATAAAAAAAGATTCTTACAAGTACCTATTGCCAATGTTATATAAACATATACGAGTATAATTAAAAATCAAGACTGCAAATACCGTGTTGTTCAAATAAAATTTTTTAACGATGTATTATAGTTTGTAACAAAATCGTTAGTATTTGATAAAAATAATGATTTAATTTCATTCCATGGATTTAACGTAATTTAAATTCCAAATGACGCTCTATACTAGTAAAACTATTTTTGTACAACGATATAAATAATTCAAGTTTCAATGAATAAGTTAAATGAATTTAATACCTAATTAATTTATGAATTTAATAGCATCATAATAGTCAAGAGAAATGTATTAAATATAATATATTTTTCAAAGATAATGACGAAAAAAATAAATATATTACACATGATTATTGTACAAATGGAATTGGTAATTACGATTATTATAGGGATGGAATAAAAAAATTGTATACTCTGTCAATGGTATTCTGAATTTCTGAATACTTAATTTATTTTATATAATTAGAATGTAAAGACAATTATATTAATAATATTTAGGTACTCATATTCATGTGTAAAGAAATGTAGTACACCTATATAGAGGTACCATTAATCAAAACTCTAATTTATGGCATTTTCCCTTCTACACTTAAGCTTAACTTCAACAAAATCCATTAACCTATTTTTGGAAAATATAATAAGACAACACAATAATATGACAACAACTTATAATTATTAACAACGATAAATATATTTGGCATTAATTTGATAAAATGATTTCTGAAATTAATTGATCCGATGTATAAAAAAAAATCCTGTATATTTGTTTTTTTTATGTCTTCATATTTGTACCTACATAAGCAAAGGAAAAAATGAAATAAGCTCATTCAGAATCATTTAATACCTATAGTTTTATGAAATATAAAAAATTTAATTCTGGTAACAATATTGTTCAATCAAAAAGATATTGTTTATTTTTAAATTTTTTACTTTCATTGAATATGTTATTGATAACATGGTATACCTGACGATCTTCTCGTAAAAAAAAATACAAACTTACCGTGAAAATGATGTATGTAATAAGTTTATTCTAGTCACATAGATAAATGTACTTTAGTAGAAAAACTTCAAACGCTCAAGTGAAAAAAAGGTTTATATTAAACTACACCACACCTGTTGCGAGCGTGCATCGAAAACAGCAGTTTCAAAAGACATTTATTTTAACGATTGGTAAAATTGTGGACAAAATTTATTTATTAACTTTTCCGGGAAAACAACACATTCCAAATACTACAAAAAATGTAATATATTCACTTAAGCCAAATAAAGTATTATATTCAAACGTGAAAATATTTTCACTTATGGTCTCAGTAAGCTGGTATGTGTAGTCGTAGTCTTAAGAAAGGACTACATATTATATAGGTATCTATATTTTTTTTCCATCTCTTTCTACTACAATTTCTGGTCACGTGGGGATTCACGTGAAATATGATTACTGACATATTTAGCAATGGAAAAATGTCCATCGAAAAAATACACCGTAGAGCCAGGCAACAGCTAGATGAAGGTTTTAGGGTTGTGGGTTTCAGGTGGCGGCGATAGAAGAGAATTCAAAGTGGAAGAAAAATAAAAGAAAAAACATGCACTCAAAAAAAAAAAAAATACCAAAGGAACTTCAGTCAGCTAGAGAGGAAGAAAACCAATAAAAACCACGTCAATATTAGGACGTACTTTTTAAGTCTACTCTCTTCATCCCACCACTCATTCAACTATAGAATCAATGGCCTAAGAAAAAAATGTACGGTGAATCATACAAAAAATATATATATACACACAATATATATGTACACTTGACAGTGCGAAGCATTTGCAGTAGGGAACACAATGCAAAAAAAAACCATCAAAAACCAACGCGTTGGAACGGTTAGCTGACAGATGAAAAAATATTTTAAATTTGCAAGTGTTAATAAAAACGCAAATGGTTTTTTATTCTAAGGAATTTTGATTTCGTGGTATAAACACGGTGGTTAGGTATAGCATTCTTAACTCGTTAATATAGTATATTTTGAATTCCAATCACTGATAAATTAATTTCCAGATTATAAAAATATTTTATTATTACTGAAATAAAATTATTTCATTTTATACTTTATATATAGCTATAAACATAAAATTACTTAAATCATAAGAATTATATTATGTTCATGAACAACAACAAATAAACAAATATATTATTATTCTTAATTATTATAATTGGACAACTGGGTATTATTAAAAAAAATAGGTATATTGTCACTTATCCCTTATCACCTTAACCAGCTCTTGAAAATGTCACGCCTCATCATGTCACTTAGACAATAATAAAAATAAGAATTGTGGCCATGTACTGTCAATATTTTTAAACCATTGTACTAATAACTTATGCTTTGGTACCTAAGTTATTAATTTTGTTTACCTTCAAACAAATATTTTACTTTCCATAAATTAAAAATTCAACTTGAAACCAAAAGTACCAACAACTAACAAGATAAATTTGCTATCAGAAACCACATTCGTACTTGAAGATCTAAGCATTTTATATGATACAAAACGTAGCTATTTATATTGAATAAATAAATAGGTATGTATGTTTAAAAATGTTAATGACCGACAAACTATAAATTATAATATATTTTTATTCATTGAAAGTTCATAATAATATAATATTTATGTAGGTACTTTAACTATTTGATATCCATATACTAAGAACACAGTATTATTCTGAGACAAAAACTATGAATAAATATATATGAAAGTATTTTGGCAGTTGAACAATATAATTCCTTTATATAATAATCAGCTTATAAAAGTCTTAGTACCTTCTTTTTTTCTTTTTCCATTTAGTACAGACGTTGACAGCGACACTGTAAACGTACCAACTCAAAAAATGACTATAAAAAATTGTGTATATTTGCCCTTGGTATTTAATATTATATGTCACACTATTAAAAATTGAAGTGGGTACTATTGATCTAATAAAATTAAAGTATATAATGTCAATACAGATTTAATAATATCTACAACGCTGAGTAAAATATTAAAATGTGAAAAATTACGTATTTTTTTATACTTAGATTTTCAACCAATTTATTCAATATTTTAACTCATTTATTTACACTTCTTAAACAACTACACTGTAATTTTATTTCTGAGCTTTATAACAACTAGGTATTACATGTTTTATCATCAATATTTTTCTTCAAATAATATATTTTATGAGTAGAAAAAAAACGTACGTAGTGTGTACTTACATTTTTTCTAAGCGGATAAACATAATATTTTAAAAATACATTTTGATCAATAAATATTTTAATGAATATCAATGCTAAACTCTGTCAGGGTTATTGGACTGCCGTTGGATGTTATTTTCTGCAATGTTGCTGATTTTAAAGTTACGAATAAGATCATATTATCTTGGTCACGTTTGCACAATTCGTAATAATTATGTGTTTAACTCGCCAATAAATTTAAATTATGTGTTTTTCTAATACTTTTTGGGTACATTTTTTATTCATGATATTGCACGCTTCAACACATATTTTTTTTTTAAAGAGTTTCGTTTATTGATTATTTACAATCTATACATTGACACATTCAATAATTCAATTTGATGAAAGAATTTTATAGTACAGGCTGTGGATGACTTGAAGGAAGAATCGCAGCTGAGTCACATTTTACAATGAATTTAATGTTATTACTTGCTGTATAAGCATGTCTTATAAGCTAAGTATATCTCTGCACAAATTGAGTGAGAGGCGTCTTGTGGGGTTGTCGGGAAGAGTCTTTGAGACTATTTGTAAGACGAGGTGGTTTGAGTTTGAAAGAAGATTCCCGTGGAACCTATAGTGGGAGGTGAGTGGCTGGAACGGAAACTGAAATGTATATCGGGGAAAGTTTTTTCGTTTGGCCTATTGGTTTATCAGATATTTAAAAAAGTATATAATCAATTGCATTTCTTAATTTATTTGAATCCTATTACAATTAACTTAAATCAAAAACCCTTTTTTTCAGAAATTTTTCCGAATTTTTTGAATCAAGTATTCATTTATATTGTTTCTATTAGAAAGTTTTTAGTCCAGATAAAATCTGTTTGTAATACATAATTGAACCTTCCCGTATAGGTATACAATATTTATTTAATCTAAGATATAATCTGCATAAATTATCAACTAATAAGTTACTATATTGTGATAAGTTTCAACAGAACTATAAAGAACTTTTCAAATGTTTGGCACATCAAACGAAGTTATGATTAAGTTAACCTGGTTTAATATCTTACAAATTTTATGTGATCTGTTGTTTAAGTGTGTTATTTTCGGTTAGTTCAATTCAGTAATAATTTGTTTTCATTTTAAAGTGTCGAACGGTGACAAGGAGTCCAGGACAAATAATGAACAATAAATTAAATATCAAACAATAATAATAATCATGTCGAAAACATTAATACAATTATATAATAGCAATAACGTTATAACGCAATCACAAATAACCACATGAAGGTCACATATTATGAGGTTCGGTTTGGCGCCTGTAGTCGTATCCTGATAGTGGGCAGGGGAAACGGGACAGTTCTTAAAGACAATTTAATATTGACAATCGCCATGATCTATGCAAGGATCAGTGCAGGTGGTTAGAATTTGGAAGTTGCGACAGTACCAAACAACAATGATCTAAATTGACATTTTGTAATAACGGTAATATTATCAATGTCATTAAATTACTATTATACTATCGTCAATCTGCAGTAGGTAAGATAGTTTATGAGTCAAAATATTATTGTAAGGAAATTCTAAAACTAAAAAATTACGTTTGTATTTTCTGTACTGTACAACACCCCTTATTCGCCCATATATTAACCCAAATATACTATGACAGTTATTAATTCACACCAAAAGACAACCCTGGATGGTTTTTCACCATCTCTCCTTCTCACCTTCAAGTCTTCTACATGTATTAAAATATAAATAAATTTCGTCGTTTTGCTCATCGTTCCGCATTTATTATGTAGTTACCGATTGTAAAAAGATCGAAATTTTAAAATAAAAAACTTAACGGTTATAAGCAGCGCACTGACGTTTGTTTACATTTTTTATTCCGGTGTTTGAACACCCAAATAAACGATTCGGGTGAAAATAATTCGGATTATAATTAAATACGATAGATTAAAGTGTGGTGTAGCGATGTGGCAATATAACAGCTGATGGTGCGTGAAAAAAATAAAAAAATATAGGTATTAACATTATGTCGATGGCACGACGTTTAACAGTATTTCTGTTCAGTTGTCACAGACTCGCGCAGTTTTATCTAAACCCACACCTGCGGGATAATCGTTATCCATCGATTACGTTTGTCACCCAAGGCTTCGCGGTATTCCTTTTACGAACGTCTTTCTCACGTCGTGTTATAATTATATTTTATTCTCATTATTAATATAATATAAAATATGCAAGAAAACGGGTCCTTATTTGTTCACAAACATTATTCTTCCTTTTATCAACTCGTTATAGTTCGATATTCGAACTGTCAAAGAGTCATGATATTATTTTTAAACACTTGCCCATTATTTTGTTTCAGATGATTCGGAATAATTTGGAATTACCGCGTTATTATTATTATTATTTTTTTTTATAGAATTGAATATAATAATATAATTAATTAGGTACCTATCATAATATTAATTGTAGGTATAATATACATGTATTATATCGCAACTATTTTTTTTCACTATTTACAGGTAACCGGATGATTTGCATAATAAATTAGAATAGCTCAGAAATAAATTAAATTTTTCTTTGTGTATTATCGGCTGTTGTCGAGGAAAGTTTTTGACATTAACAAGATTAACAGCATCAATCTAGCACAAAGCATAAGATTAATTCAACGAATATAATTTATTGTTTCATGGTTATATCATTGAAATTTGCATTAATAAAGTTTTAATTATTAGGTTGCCAGATTTTCAAACAGACCTTTAAAAAAAACCATTCCTTAGGTTCCAGCTACCACGACTGCTGACCACCATCATCAACCCGACACCAAAACGTAAAACCACTAAAAACCACATCATCGGGACATTTATCTGCTATTTTTTCCAAACTTATCAATAATTTAAACTTAATTAGCCCACTAATTACTCTCCCTTCATCCGTTTTAAATGCACCTTTCTTTTTTCAAAAATATTGTCTACAATTTCTTTCAATTCCTCTCATTACTATCTTATCTGTTGTTATTACATTTATAAATTTCATTATCTTTACGTTTCACAATTGTGTTTAGTTTTAATTACCCTGTCATTATGTTACTATGATATATTATGTTATTTTAATTACGTTAAATCTTAAGTCTTTCTAACCTTCATTTGTTAATATAATTAGTATATTATTTCTGTATACCTATTTGATTATTTTACGTACTATAAGGATGCCTTGTATATTGCTTGTTTAGTTAAGTTGATTATGTAATTTTAATTTGTAAAATAATATTACATGCTGAATGCTCTAATGAAAATAAAAAAAGTTTTAACTAAAACGTACAACTTTTTTGTGTATTTTTAAAAACATCGATATCAGAGATTTTGTAATTAAATATAGATTATTTAAATTTTTGTAAGATATTAAAGGATCCATATAACAAAAAGAACTTTACTAATAGAATTTTTTTCTTAAAAATGAGAAGAAATAAAATATTACGCATATGTTATTTTTAGAATATTAAATACATTTCTAGATAAACTAAAACAGTGATTTCCATATACAACTATAAAAGTTAACCAACTATTATCAAAATGTCTAAATGGTCTTAGAGATTTAAAATTTGACGATAATTTTAAAACATAGGTATTAATTTATCTAGTTTGTTATTTATTACCAAATATACAAAAAAGATAATATAAGATATTATGTAAACAAAAAAAATACAATTTATATTATAGTATAGTAACATATAGTATTTTTAATACATAAACAACATATATAAAACGAGTTCCACGTATAATTTTTAGGGGTCCTTTTTGCTTTTGGGCCATCTCTTACCTAACTGCGTTGCAAATAAGTTTTGTAATTTTGAATATTAATAGTGTTAAGTTACTGCAAAAACATAGTGTACAAACAAAAATCTTATCTTCTAGGTAAATATAAATTTAAATAATAAGATGTAAAGTTTTCAGTAAAATTACCTCACGGGACAATTGGTTTAAATGATTACAATGATAGTTAATGGCGTAAATATTTTTATTTAGAACTTTCATTATGAGTTACGACAAATGTAACGACTATTTTTAGAGTCCATTAGCTTTTATGTTATACTTATCATAGTTATATTAATAATTTTATAATTTCATTATCATTACGTAATATTAAAGCCACTATGTACTTTGTAATTTGTTACATAAGAAAACTTATCGTATAAATACAATTTTGAGTGCTTTAATATTAACTTGTTTATACTTCGATAAGTACGCTCTTACATTTAAATTCAATCTAAAATCTATATAGGTATGTGCTCGCCGCTTGGTACTCAAACAATTAATAAGACACAAACCATAATTAATCGAACGATAAAGTGACTGATTAACAAAAAGCATCAACATTATTTCAATAATTTGTTTTTGTCTAATTTATTGTGTGTGTACTACTGCAGTATTATATGCTGAATATAATTACCACCGTAATTAGTATTACTTACAGGACACAACATAAATTTAATTTTTTAAGTATTTTTATTTTATAATACAATTTTCTTAATATTTGCATGTATTAATTTTGCATATTACATACATAATTGCAACTAACCTGTAATGTTATAATATATTATGTATTAAATAAATCATTTTTAAATGCATTAAAATATCAAGTCTAAAATCTATTTTGGTACAGAATTTTTAATTTTTTCATCATATAATAGCTCATTGAAATTTAAAAATGTACTTTTTATTGGTAGTGTTATTTACCCAACTTTTTTAATCTATAGTCACTAGGTAGTTACATTTTTAGGTTACTGCACAAAAAACGTACATTCAATCAATAAATCATACCGTAGTGATATATTTTTCAAAATGTAATCAAATTTTAGACATTAAATGTGGAAGGGTGAAAACATATTTACATTTCCACGATGCCTCTGGTGCTACCGAACCTGCAATATCTCTAGAATAAAAAATAAATACAATTGGAAATGGATCTATACAATATACATATAATATTATCCGTTCGTTGTAACAACATTATTATTTATTTTAACAATATCATAATATGCCATAAGTGTTAAAACGATTATGTTGTGAGAACAAAATTAGTATAAATATAGAGAGAAAAATAGAACTACTGTGCATACATAATTACTATATAGGGTGACATTATTCAAAGTTGAAAAGTTCACAAAGTTTCGTCACAACGCAGAACAATAAAACCATGTCCGACTGTAAACACGGCAAAGTGATGGATTTCTAAAGTTTCTTTTTAGGTTACTGCACTGCTGTAACTGACAAACATATATAAGTATGGGTTCCGTTTTCTTTTTGTTTTATTTTTATTTTTGTCATTCTTGTTGGCTTGCCACCACCCTGCATAATATATTGATAAACTACAAACAATACGCAGACTTGACGACTCCCCTATAATATATACGTATATATGTCCATACACGACGTTTGTTTAAAATGATTTATAAGGTCTATAGGTAGGTCCTATACAAATTGATTCATTTTTAAGCTCATTGTATAAAAATAAAACAACTGTATTATTATAGTAATATGTCTACATTAAGTAATAAAAATGACACACAATATTTTGCTATGAAAGTGATCCTTCTATTATTATCAGGTTACGATTGTTTACATTATCATTAATTTAACGTGCACTTTCTGAATTGTTTGGTTTTATATTTTTGAAATATAACGCGTGAATTTTGGGAGGGTTTTCTATTCGACCTATGCAATATAATAAGATCATGATATGAACGTTTGACAAACGATACCGACGTTTAGAGTAAACAAATTAATATTATCATTACATTTTATCATACACCTATCCTAAGCCATATTATTATCTATGTATTAAGACTGATACCTACAAGAATACTATTTTCCAAAAACAGTTAGAAAATATCCCTGAGATAATATTTAAGTCTAGAAAACCCCCGTGGATCAAGACGAAGGACTAACTCAATTGTAATTCTATAGAGCGAAAATATGACAGGAGTGGATAGGTACAACGGTTATTATAAGGGACTCATAGAGGATCCCACATAAAGAGTACCTATTGGTTTTTGAACTCTCACGTCAGGAATGGGCAGTTCTTAACTGAATAAGAATCGGGCATGGAAAGTATAGAGATGTGATGTACTAGTGGAAATCTGGTAGAAACCTAACCTGGAGAGCAATCACAAAATGTAAGACCATGAGGCATATTACAGATGGACGTATACATAGAGGGTTCACGCAGGTATCAATGGCATCTATAAAGTTACAAAGGAAAACATTGAGTGAAAACCTTGGATATAGAAATTGAAATTTTACTACAAACTTTATTATAATTCATCGTTTTTAGCTCATCTAAAATTGTATTTATAACTTTTATCAATGATTCTGTATAAGATAGGTTCTGGTTGCTATACGAATATAATATATATATATATATATATATATATATATATATTGCCGTTATTGGTCACAAACTATATTTTCACGTAGGTGCGGTGATTTCGAACTAACAACAACAATAAGTACCTACCTGTCGCGTAAGCATGATAATAACAAATACTATGACTATGCAGGTTTTTCAGCGTGTGCAGTGACATGAAGTGGGGTGAGCTCAGCTATGTAAATACGTGAGTACTGACATAATATATTATATATATTATATATGCTTGCGGTGCGTTTAAGTAGGACTATGTTAACAATGCGGGGGGTACCTATAACACATGTACATTGTACATATTTTAATATGTATTAGTTTTGTGTACATATATTATAGTGGCGAAGAAAATATGGAGGTCTCGGCATGGGACTGGAATGTGATCCTGTGAAATGCTCTTATATGGGAGCCGCCCACCGAACAACCGAACATTGTAAGCGAGCGATTTATAACGCGTAGGTTTGTACCTTTGACGGCTGTCGTGGTGGTCATCGCCTCGCCGGTAACGAAAATGCGGTCACGCGACCTTGCCTAGGTACTTATTATATATGTACCCGCTTAGGCTATACGTCGCGTCACAGGGAATGCAATATATGTACCTTCATTATAAATCGTTTATGACAACTTTTTGTTGACCAGGCAAAAAATATTTTGTAATAACAAATTGTGATAAACACCAGAAATTAAAAAAAAAAAGTGAGTACAAAATAGCCACTGACTGCAGTGGTTAATTACATTATAGTATTACTAAGCGAATTTAAATAACAAATCGTTAAAAAATAAAAGTTTATTTTCATTACATATCATGTGACCATTAAATAAATTATCACTATTGTTAAATAAAGATGTTATTTTTGTGTGTTACATATTTTTTCTTTTTTCTAAAAATCGTGATGTAATTTTTTTTTTTTTATATATGATTAATAGCACTATAATTTTAAACTGGTTGTTTGATATTTTACATAATCTTTAAATGTATTTTTGTCATTAACCATCGACAATAATATGGTGGTCTGTATTATACTGCGTGGTCATTTCAGATAAACTTATTGAAATTCATTTAAGATAAATATCATCACATCAGTGCCGTATGGGCATTGAACAAGAACGTCTAAACTAACAATACAAATTGGAATTCAAAACACAGTAGTTTTGGCGGGTCTATACTTGGTCATTAAGCCCAGTATGTCTCTACAACCTGTGTCATTATAAATTATTTCCTGATTACCTAGTAATACTACTATATTAATATATTATATTATTATATTGTATGATGTAGCAGAATCGTTAAGATCTTCGGATGTCATGTCAAAATACTTTTCGATACTAACCAAACTATTAGTTGTTCGGCGATATGTTAACCAGCTGTGCGACTGGGGCGAATAGGCAGTAGTTTGACCGCACTGGCATTGGATTTTCATTTTATGTGCTATTACAACCTCTGCCAGGTTCTGAACTACAAAGTTATTGTTTACAGAGGAAATCATCAAAGTTTAGTCAGTTTCAGCACGTGATCTAAATAAATTTATAGAATAAACCAATATCGTAATGTTATTACCTGCAGGGACATAATAATATATTATGATAAGTTTTTTTTATGTACATACTCGAGGGTGTACATAAACTATATTTTTAAGTTACTAAGCAAGGCAACAGCTAACTTGGTAACGTTTTGTTGTAACGATTGGTCGAGGGAGTTTTTGACTAATCTGAGGTGGTGTGTCATTGAGAATAATTGCAGTGTTCATATTTTTAATTAACCCTTTATGTAACAAACTTGTCTCGTAATCTTGTTGGGACCAAAGTCTTTTTTTAAAATAAAAATGACTGCCTTGAATAATTTGTAACTCCTTTCGTTCAAATTTTAGAAACCAACCGTCAATCTGTCAAGAGTGCTAATAACTATATGATATTATAATGATGAAACAAAATGAAGACAATTTTCAATTATATCGAATAATACATATCATAAAAACTAGAATAGTTAGTTTAAATTAAATACAAATTGTTATATTCTAAGATGTACTTAATATTCTTAAATAATAAATAATAACATTTTTTTAAAATTTTATATACTGATTAAACTGGTAAACTTTATGTTCTTACAACTAATAGATATTTTTTAGTGTAAAAATGTTTTTATTTATGTCAGCGGGCACCACTCAAAGTATCATTTTATTAATCAAAATGGTTCAAAATCTTAGTTATGAGTTAGGACAGGATATGCATCCACTATTCTGAATATTTTTGCTATAAATAATAATATATGTACAGGTGGTATGTATTTTAATATTGAACACTTAATTTTATATTTTAGTAAATATATTATCACGAATCTCATTGATTTGATATGAATTGTAAAATATTTAGGAATATACCTACTGACATGGACGTCAGGTTTTTCAAATTACATGGGGTTCTTTCATGGGGTGATTACGTAAAATATATTAATATTACATGTGTTGGCTGATCAAACAATTGATCCTCAATCATATACCCAAACATTTTTATTTACTCCTCTGTTATTCCTTATTTCATACCAAACAAACATCATCTTCAGAAGACCTATACAAATAACATTCGGATTTTAAATATTTTTGTTTTATAGGTTGTAAAAAATATTTGGCTTATGAATTCGTTCATTGGAGAATAATTTGATTTGAAGTTCAAAAATTGAACTTCGTTGCTAAAGATATTTCATGGCTAATGTAGTTTACCTATGCATTTATTTAGGTACTAAAATTGTTTTTTATGTAGCGGTTGCACGAACTTCCACATTAAGTGTTTTCATTTTTTCACACGGGTTTTTAAGATCTACTTAAAATTACTTTTCACACCAAGTATATTTTGTATACAAAAATTACGAATGAATAAACACGCTCCGAAACTCTACCAGATTTTGTATATTTACTGTTTGGGATCAAAATCTAATAAAACTTTTCTTCGGTTCTTAATTCAGTTAATATCGTATCACATGCACCTACTTTAATGACTACGTTATCTTCACTAATCAGTGTTAAACAACCTAATTTTAACTTGAATGTTACTTCAAAATTTATAGCTTCCTATAGTTAATAGTATCTACTTGTATATAAACATTAAACAACCATATATATATTATGTTTGAAAGTATTAATCACAGTTCATATGTCACTGACGTAAAATGTATCTAGTAGCTACTTCCGATAATACGATGTAAAAAAAAGTATAATGACAATAAATTATAGATAAAGTGTAGTATTACGAATATTTTTTAAGTAGCTACGCATATTTGAAAAAAAATACAACCACCTACACAATTAAAATGCAACCTAAATGGAGTACAAAAGGCATATCCCACAAAATATTGGACCACAAATCTGCTCATCTAAACATTAAATCCTTGTAACTAATTCACCATTTAAAATTCAATTTTTGAACACTATTTGAATACTAAAAATAATATTATGCTTCGGAATATGAAATTATACATATAATATGCTGTTTAATAATAAAAACGGTAAAAAATAAAATGTGTTTGTGGATTCTGAATGGAGCAATGAATATTGTATTGGTTTTATAAAAGGTAGGATATAAAAGTACAAAGGTACCTAATATTAATAAAAATGTATATATTAAAATTTGGACAAAGATAGTATAATCTAATGGTTGAATAAATTATTATCTTGTGTACATTATATTTACGAGTTATAATTAATTAAACTTGAAGTTTAAAATAAAATAAAACTATCGAGTTGTATCAACTTAAGAATCTACAGAATTATTCAGATAATGCTATGCGATATACACTTGAGTATTTAACAGCAAAAATGATACACAATAACCGTTAAATGTATTTAAAAACATATTTTCAGTTAGTTAACTTTAGTATAAAACAATTTATGAAGTATTTTATCCTCAATGTTATGACTTTTAAAACAAAAAATGAAAAATAAATGTAAATAGTTGAATGTTTTCATAAAACATTTTAGATATTAAATTTAATAAAAGCTGTTTGTTTATAAAAAATACTAACTACACCTAAGTAGAGTATAGATTTGTTTTCAATTATTTCAACAAGATACTTTACTTTTTAAGTTTTGTTATTTCCTTTGTATTATGCCAACTTAATATTTTAAAATAAAGAAAAGTTAAAAATGAAATATCAACTGATACATGGACTTGATTTTATGAATGTGAAGTAGTCATAAATACAAATTACGAATGTAAACTTAAGCATTATACTCGTAATATGAACACTAAATTAAATCATTATGAGTGAAAAATTCATATTTTATTTATTTAATTATTTTTATTAAATGTTCTTATTAATTGTTAGATCAAAAGGATAAGATAATATATTTAGTTAAAGCAATAAATTGTGCGTGATCCTTATCGAATCGAAATGACCAAATCGTCATTGAAAGAATTTATGAACGATCTAAAAACCAGAACTTTGTACCTGCTCTGACAGTAACAAAGTTTTTGTTGGCTGAAAGAGTCGTCACTGAGCACGTGTTTTTGACAAGAAATATAAGATAGGAACAAGCAAAATTGGAGTATGCAAGATTAAATGGTATCACCGCACTCGCATTTTTCTCTAGTCCCTATTTCCGTCCATCTATCATCCGAAAATTGTTAACGGCTTAAATTTCGCTTCTTTTTGTCATGTCCTCGCATTGACTTAACACGTTTGACTCAAATCAAAAACACTTTTGTTGTTTGTCGATTGTAAACGACACAAAAATGCGTGTACCACACCGATTAAACGTTGCAAATGATAAAAAATAAAATAAAATTTTAACGCATCACATGCCTGTTAACTCTACAAGGGTCAGGGAAAGGGGGTGTGGAAACAGATGAAAAAACAGAGGACGAATATTGATGTGCCTCGTTATTTATTTGTCTCTGGGTATCTGTGACGATGTAAACGTCATAGCTAGGGTCCCCTCGTTATGTGGGCACCACGATTAATGAGATGTGTTTTTGGTGCTCTAAAGGGTCACACTGAGGTGTGCTCGACCGAGCGTAGGAATGCGAGAGGAGGATTTCAACGTTGAAATATTCCTTCCTTGGTATTTCCTCTTTTAATATTATTACTTATATTATTTGTATTTGAATTTTTTTGTTTATTTTATTATTTATATAAATATATATATATGTACATATGTACAAAAGTATAATATAAATCCAACCTCTTGAAACAAACATATCTCATAATCTAATATCTGCCACAACCTGCATAATACGAGAAGTAGCTAGCTCGAAACTGGGATATAGAAATAATAATATTATATAATATTATATATAATACACATTAACAATTATAATGAACGCGTTTCGTCGAATCTTTAAACTTTCTAAGGACTTCTAAAACACGGGATGATCTTCAAAACTTGAATTCAACAATTTCTATGAAACTTCGAAAGGTTTAGTCCTGAATACTTATAAATTATAACAATATAAAATCTAGAACCACTTTTAAGAGTAACAAGTGCACTAGAATAAACTTGAATCAGCTATTTCATGCTCCATAAATAAACCGTTTCGTATGAATTTTGTTTCAAATTCATGCGTAAAAATATTAAAAGTATTAATAATAGAATGATATAAATTTATAATTCACAATTTTAAGTTGAAAGAAAAACCAGTGAAACATCTAAATCTGTAAATTGTTTTATTTGTTTATCGAATATTTTAAATTTTTATCAATAGATATGTACCTAAATAATTTTAAGTTATAAGAACAGAACCATATTCAGGTTAGTCAAATAAATCAATAATGAGAATTCCAGGTTCTTATGGGAAATTAATAATAAATAAACCGTCTTGCTTCAAACACTTAATATATGTTTTTTTAATACATATGATCTCATTTGTCGATTAACGGATTATAAAAAAACCAAGTATTAAAATGTTTAGTCAAAACATAAAAACTAAGGGTAAATGCACTCTATTTTATCAAACTAAAAATAAAAAAATAAATAATAATGTATTTTAAAGTATACAATTTCAAACAAAAATTTAATTTAGCAATTTACTTAAAATTAGAATCAAACATTTAAAAGCCTTTAAATATAACAAAAAACAAACATTTAATAGTTTTTTGATTGTCTTAACATTTTGACTCCACGGTAAAAACTTTTTATTTCTATAATTATTTATATTTTAGTTAATCTTCAAACTTTACATTTTTTTAGTGATTTAGAAGATTTTCAAATGTGACGAGTCTCACTCAGAATTTTACTAGATAATTTGTCTTATAAATAAATTGTTTTCCTAACTTATCGGTGTACCTCGAAAAAATTACTTTTGTAAATGTTTATTAGATATAAGTTTTTCCGAGCCGTTTAGGATATATTTGAACACAAAATGTTTAATCGTTTGTATTTTTACTCTACAGGAAATCAAAATTACTACTGTCTACAAATAGTGTCCAGAGCTAAAGATAGAAAACAGTACCTTACAAAACATGTATACAAGGCAACAAGGTTTATAACTGTGGCTTATGTTTTTACGTGTATTAAATCAGCTTAATTTCCTGAAGTTTTTAAAACTTTCTACAAACGGACACATGCAAATAAGTGTTGTGTAGTGCACTTTTATTCACTAATCCACCTTAGGAGAAAAGTTTGGTAGCTTTAAAAATAACTTTTAAATCCCAGAAACGTAAATGGTTTTTGAAAATCGCCTCTTTATCTAATTTGATATTCTACTCAAAGGGTCAAAGTAAAAACGAATTGAGAAATCGAAAAATAATCGTTTTACTCTTATTGCGGTAACTACACACTGGTATACACACATTATATCTATAGACAAAGCTAATGTTTTAAACAAGTACAGTAACAACAATGATGAAAAATTATGGTTCACAAACATAATTAATTCTCTTAAATTAATAAATATTAAATTATAAGTTATTCCCTATCGCTTGTTTTTATTCAATAGGTCGCCTACACTCATACTACAAAATTGTTTGGCTTTTGTGTTGAACATAAATACACTTATGACTTATTTATTATTTGATTCTTCAAAATAAACTTTATGTTTAATTATAAATTAATAATAATAATTAACCAAATGCTCTTTGTACTACTGAAAACGAAAAGTTTGAATTGAAAAAGAACACTAGGAAATGTTATAATATTTTACAGTTCAATAATACAAAATAGCCATTGATGTATTAGTTATTAATACAAATAAAACATATGACTTGGGTTGATGCATTATAAATTGTATCATAATTAAAAGTACAAAACTATGAACACGAAAATAACTATATTTTGGAAATAATGATTCCAATAAAATGATGTATATTTAAATTAAGATAAAATAAAATAATTATCACAAAGTTGTTTTTTTTTTTATGTTCATTAAAACTAAAATGTCAGTTACATATCGCATGCCATTACAAGTTTGCTAACATTCTAGTTACAATACAAAGTTGAAGGTAACATAATTTAAAACCGTTGATTATTGATTTACCATATTTACAGAATCACCTTCGTATATCAATCCCACATCAATGAATTATACAAATTATAAGAATTAAAAATATAAATATTAGTGTTGTAAATATAATAATCTACAGGTTTAGGATTAGAAATTAAATGTTTAATATTATTCGATCATTTATTGTCCATTCAATTAAACCTTAATATAAACGACGTAATACCCATACTTATAAATTTGTAATGAGATGAAATGTGCTAAATAAATTACAATTTACTTTTTAAAAACTTTACTACCTACAAAATAGGTAAAATATATTTTATGCTAATCTAAATTGAATTTTATTTTGTTTAACACCTATTCTATAAACAGATAATACACAAGACGCACAATTATGTTTGACCTGTATTGTGTTCTATTAGTGAAAGGTGGCAGCAATGTCCCGAAAAATAGCTGTATAAATTCAAAGTTTCCGGTTTTGTTGTCATTCTCAATATTCATCGCATAACTTTTTCGTTGTTGTTATTATATTACAGCATAGTGGTGGCGGAGGCGTTTCTTTATTCTACGAGAAACAAATTACGGAGAAAAAGTTTTTCCGTCGGAGGATTATGCGCTTTGCGTATACAATATATATATATATATAAATATATATTATATACATAGATAAAGTATGTATAATATATATTATATATATATGTATGTATTATATTATATACATAGATAAAGTATGTATAATATATATTATATATATATGTATGTATTATATTATATACATAGATACACTATAAGCTCGCAACAGTCGCGGATGAAAATTGGCGTCCGGCTGCGGTGAGATCGGTGTTAACTGCTGAGATAAAATAATTTAAATTTTGGATTGGTCGAGTAATTTTTCAAAATCACTGATGGGTGGTATTATGTACCCGCGGGGGATGATGATGAAAAATCTTAGAGCGGTGGCTCGGCAATCGTTTCGGGCGGCGCGTTAAAAGTTTTACTACGAGACGACACAAAAAGAATGCATCGCGGGCGAATCCCCCGGAAAAATCACTTTTGATAGCGTTCATTGTTGTTGTATGCGTGAGCGAACGTATATATAATAATATATACGTAGAAGTCAACATAAACTTTGAAGAGTCGACTGCTGCGAGTGAAAAAAAAAAATCAAGAGGTTCTTGTGATTGGCAGCTCAGATAAATAAAACGTCAATTGTAATTGATGAACGTAGGCCGCGTTACAAATGTGTGTACTATATGCGACGACGTGTCGGAATTCTTTTTTTCCGCCATCGCCGCCACCGCCGGCCCACCATCGCCAACTCGCAATCCCACCTACCCGCGACCTCGCTGCCGTGCACCTCCCCCCCCCCCTGTTTTCATTCCTTTTAAATAGAAAACAAAAACCGTAGAAAACATACACGCGCGCACGCACACACACACACTCGCGCACACACACTTGCACACGCACACTCGCGCACACACACGCAGTACTCAGCGTACAGTTTTTGCGGCAATGTCTGTTTTATCTCGTCTGCCATAGCCCGTTTAACCTTTTGTTACCCCTTCCGTCTCACCCACCACACTCGGCCCCGTTCACACTCGTAACCCTTATTTTAACGCCCGCACGCACGCGGTCACGGAAAGGGAAAACAACACACACTCGCCCAGACGTAGGCGGCTGGGCGCGACGTTTCTTTATGCGAAACTTTTGCGCGCGCATCTCGCTCACGTAAACAACTGCAGCCAACTAACTTCACGCGCGTTCCCCCCCCGCAGCCGGTAATCCCTCGACGTGTCAAACCGTCTCCGAAGGTATTAATTTTGACGACGGAACCACCGCTACACCCTGCCCAAATTTTTTTTTGCCCCCCCCCTCCCACACCGCTCGCCTGGTGCGAACGATGACAGGGGAGGGGGATCGGGAACGACCCTCGCGCGCTGAGTATTCGGAAGACGGAATCGATGAATCCATTACGATTTATGATGATGTAACGGTATAATACTACGTTTATATAGTGCATACACATTGTTATATAGGTATGAGCACCTATAATAATATTGAAACAGGTATTTAATTTCCGCGAGAGATCCTCGCAGACGCTCGAGAGTGGCGGTTGATGGTCTGTTGTGTGATGAGGGGGGGGGCTATGGTGAACAAAATAAACATTATAATTATAATACACACTGATTTTGGCTCGCTCGACGATATGGTTACATTTAATTATGCAGACGATCGTTTAGGCGTCGCATTCGATGGATAAATAGTTATAACATTAAACTGTACACACACGCCGATACTAGTATGTATTGCCAATAATAATAACATTATTGTGTTATTGTTGGTATAGATAGCGATGCTAAACAATAAGATGGTTAACGCTTGCCGATTGATCCCAACATCGGATTATTAAGGACTGAAGTGATGACGCGAGAACATAACGGTCGAACGTGTGCCATAATATTCTTACCTTCGGATTGACCTCAAACTCCAAATAAACATTTAAACGAATTTTGCTTTGTTTATAAGAAACTCTAATGTAAATTATATAATTATAATCCATTATTATACATATTTTTATTAAAATATACCCTAATGGTATACATACATTTTAATATAATATGTGCATGAAATATTGTATATTATATAAATTAATGCGTAAGTACATTTATATGATATACTAGAAAGATAAATAATTAGAGTAAACGTCACTGTTACTGATATTAAATAATTAAACATTTTAATACATACGTATAACTTAGAAATGTGAAGTTTTGAGCATTTACTTCCATAACTATGCTCACAGATTCAGTTTATTATTTGCGATCTCCTGTTATTAGGTGAGGGTACTAAAGTTGAAATGGTTACTTGTCTTATTTCATTAGGTATTTAATATTAATTCGGTTATATTATTCAACAAGAGATTTAAATTTTGACTAACTATGATTCATGAAAAAAATAAAATCTACACTTATCATAATAACATGACTAAGCACAATGCTAAAGCACCACCAATTAGAATAATAAGTAAATAAACCATATAATTATGGACATCGATTAATGAAAGTGGTGACACTCTGACACAGATATCCCATCCTGGTTGGATCTCCAACACAGATTAAGCGTTTTTACTCCTCAAAGCTCTTCAATAAAACAAAGTCTTTTAACCAAATACCTAATTACTCCACTTTATAGGTAGCATTATATTATATTATTCATTAATATCAGCTGTGCCACCCCAGCCGAAGATGATTTAGACAGTCTAGGATCTATTAATAAGGACACAGAAAAATAAATAATCGAAAATCCACTTGTACTGATATTTAAAAAATCAAAATTAATGGATTCCTCTTCTCTTTTTGAAGAAATCAAAAAAACGTCAGTTGAATATGTGTAAGAACTTGACCAACACCTTGAAGCTGACTACAGCCAATTTTAAATCCTATAGAAGGTTGTAAAATATCTAAAGGAAAAATTGCTGACTTTTATACCACACTACCTACAAAAAAAAATCCCTATGGAATAGTTATCAGAAATTCAAATTCAACCATTTCTGTTTTCCCAATTAAAAAATAACTAAATAAAAACGGATATACAACCTGCAGTATTACAAAACCGTTTCAATATCAAAAAATATAATACCCCTCTTTTGGATAGATTTAGAATCAGCTTCAAATAACAAAAACATTTTTTCATTAAATTATCCATGACACTCCAAAATAAAAACCAAGATCAAAAAATACTCAAATACTTGCCACGATAGTTTCAAAACTATAGACACACAAAACCCTATGGTAACATCATAGACGCAACTAGAGGCTAAACACTGGGGGTGCTAAAATTATGTAGATGAAACAGACCCCCCACACCCCCGAGTACCATACTACAATTTTATAATTACTAATTACTATAACCAATCTTAAATACACTGTAAAACATAAGCACAGTACACACTAATATTTAAGTATCCAAACAGTAATATACCTCATAAATACATTAGGTATATAAGTATATTATTACCTATATTAATATTTAGGTGATTCATTTATCAAATAATGACCTAGTATAAACAGATAAATAAACATTATTTTTTAAATAATAATATTTTTATTTACATTTTTTTAATATCAATTATTATACATAATATATTATTATTTCATACTAATACTATTTTTTTCTTATTAGTGGAATACTTTTCCAATATTTCTAATAAAATAATTGTATTAACAACATTCACTTTGGAATGATCTATACTGCTTTCCAAATTTGGTTTTTGTGTAAGTCTAAGATCAAAATAAACTTATCAATACCATAAAAAGGTATATATTATATTATATAATATAATTTATTTTTAATGTATTTTAAAGTTAAAATAAATATTTAGCTTGAAAGTCTATAAAAAGAAAAGTTACAGAGAGAACAGGGTGACATGGTCCAGTATTCAATGTACCTAAGTCAGCTAAATCAGAATACGACCCAATGTTTAAATTTAACTGTGTCAATTCATCATGTTCTTTAAAATAAAACATTTGGAAAAAACTTGTTAATTATTAAATTCTAACATGTAAAGTATAGTGGCCTATTTCATTATAACTAACAAATTAAAGTAACGGTACATGTTTAGTAAATATAAATCATAAAAATGCAAAATTGACTTACTTTGGTATAAATTGTTTTCAATAAAATAAAAATGTACTCCCTCTAATGTTTTGATGAAATAGGCCATTATTATGCTAAATACCTCGATTATTTTACTATATAACTTTTTTTCATATGATTTTTCCATTTTTGGCGTTTTTGATCTGGGGGTGCTTAGCACCCCCAAGCACCCCCCCCCCCCCTAGTTGCGCCTATGGGTAACATCAAGTCAGCACACCAAAATGCTTAAACTGAGGTGAAATTTGTTCATTCAAAGCATGACATACCAAATCTTAAGACCAACCTTTAGAGTATGATCTATTCCAAATTCACCACCCTACTGTATTTATTAAGATTTCTAAGTCTTCAAAAACTGCAGTAATTTTGAAATCACGAACCAATCCCAAAAAAATTAACCAAGGAAATACCACTAGTTAAAATCCACAGGAATTGTCAGGAACTCCCACTAACCGTACCATAATACTAAATATAAGTACAAACAACCATGAACTATCATACGCCCAAGCCTCTGAAAAAAACAAATGAACCACAACACCACCCCAGCATTACAGACGTAACCACTAATTTTACTTTTTTTTAAACTACCTTAAATTTATAGTTAACAGTCTTATCATAATGCTCATTAAAATATTGACAGTAAATAGCGACGAATAATCAAACAACAATAAAAATCCACAGAGCTCATAAATTTATCAATATCCTTAAAAACATAAAAAACCTCATCTGGTCACCCAACTAAGAGACTCAAAAAAAAACTATAGATCTTCTAAGTTCTAACGAACCAAAACCAACAATAATCGACTATTATTAATGTTATTACTTATTAAAAGATAATTTCCTATCATGTAAAATGTAAATGTAACCATATAACTTCAATTATCCTTATTGTACGCAGTTTATAGATTTTGAAAAATTGTTATAAATTAAAAAATTAAAATCTTTTCATATTTTTTATACTATGATGTTATTATTTTTTTCATATTTAATTATTTTAATAACATGTATTACTGTACTTTTATGCTAATTGCAATTTATAAATTCCATAAAAAGTTTAAAAAATCATTACATTTATCATTTATGTATAATGTATTTAGGTACTATTATATTTACTAGTTCCTTTATCACCAACGATAATCATTATTCCACATTTTTTTTCACAGATAAATTGAACATATTTTATATTAAATGGACACATAAATTTAAAAGCTTTTTGAGAGTAGACTAAACCTTCCTATAATTCTTCAGTAGACAATTACTTAAAAATACAGTAACGACTAATCAACCATAAATAATTCATTGATATACTGTATTCTATTGTTATTTAGACAGTCAACTTATTTCAAAATGTTCATAATGATAATTAATTAATAATTATTTTTATGTATACTGTTTTCTCACACTTTGCAACTTTTATCCACACAAAACTATAATTTAGTTTTTACGAAACCCATTTCATAAGCCGGGTCTTGAGTTATTGAAATATTACAAAGGCAGGTATTCAAATTAAACGTTAGAATTTTCAAAAACATAAGTACAAAAAAAAAAAATCAAATCAATGAATTATTCACGTATCGTTAACTTTCCACAACACATAATACATACGCAGTTAATCTACATAAAGAAAACAACTGTTTTTTCACAATGAAGAGAACTTCCTATACTTATATTTTTTTATACTCATAATATAATAACAAAGGAAAGTACGTGAATATTATTATAATATAAATATTGCTTATCCAATTTATTTTTGCACATAGGCGGACCAATTGTCTTTGAATTTACAATCAGGAAGACGAATGAACCTAATGAATAATGATCTAACCACGAATAAATGTGTTGACGAATTTGCGATTGTATTATATTATGTCATACTCTGACACTCGTAACATGTCGTCAATATATTATTATAATATCTTGCAATTCACAACCAATACTTTAAGAAATATTTTTCTAGATTTCAATTTTGTATAATATTCGACTTAGTCTTACGCACACTCAACTATTACAATTTGTTATACACTATTTTAATAAACAATTATTTTGTCCTCGAATATCTTAATATATAAATATGTATATATTTTAGTAAATGATGGATTTAACAATGATATGAGTATGTGCACAGTTCATAAATAATTTAAAAAACAATTCCGAACACAACTCTGATTAGAATATTGTGTATATAACCAAATTAAATTGTATATTTTACAATTATAGATGATACAAATATAGTTATATAATAATATAACAGAGGATATATTATGTATATAATATAACTATAATTTACCAATTTGAGACGTTTTGACTATGCGAAAACTGTGTACGACAAAAAAATTTTAATCGAAAACTTTAAATTAGTTAAAATATTATCAACTCAAATGAGTTGTATAATAAGTAAAATGTTACATAAGTATAAAACTATACTCTATTTATATATAAATAAAATGCTTACAAATGATTCACCAAATTCGTTAGGTATTACAATTTGATCAGCATGTTTAAAAAAATATATATATTTCCTTAATTATAGACACATCTTACTCATCTTAAGTTCGTTGAGCATGGTTTGTAGAAATTCGGAATTTGATACTGTACGGATGGTAGATACCTGTATTAATAAAATATATACACAGAACCATTTCGTTTAAAAAAAAATGTTCACATAAGCCTACAGAATTCATTATAAAAAATTACTTTAGATATAAATTAATAAATAAATAATCTATTCTTTACATTTTTAGCTCTAATGATAATATTATAATACTAACAATAATATAGTCTTTAAAAATTGTAATTTCACACAAATCACATGAAAAGAAAACCATTTCTGACGTTAATTTAATTTTAATTTGTTTTTATTTTTGAATATTGGTTAATAAGAATTTTTAAATATTTAAACCTCACAAAAAAGAATTGTTTTTATAGACAAACAAGCGCCGAAAACTTGCGCAGCTTACACAGAAAATCTAAACAGGCAAACACACTTTTAACTACCTATAAGACGTTTCTTAAAATATGTGTTTTTGCCACAATAAAATAAAATTAGCAGCGTTAGAGCACATGTTTATGTAGGTAAAAATTTAACTTATAATTAAAATTGATTGTTTTTTTTTTCATTAATGTCACTTTCACATTTCGAAATAGATTACAACATTATTATTATCATTAGTATTATTATTACGGTCATTGATTATTACCATCCTTAAAATAAATAAGCACCATACTTTATATTTCCTATTTCTATATAAGGAGTATTGTGTTAAGGTTAAGTTAAATGTTTTCTCACTAAAACTAAACAGCCACTTAGCAATTACCTTGAAATAAAAAAAAAATTCAAAAGTATATTCTATCGTCAAACCTAATTTGATCTTTATAATATTACGATCATTAGACAGTTTTCCTTAAATGTTTCTGACCACCAATGACGAAAAAAAGTACTAAAACAAAAATAAAGAGGTGGATTATTTTTATAACGTCAAAAGCACCCATAAAGCCTTCATAAATTATTAATGCATAGGTACTCGAAAAATTCAGATAAAAGAGTATTGTCGATTTAAAGTTGAGTACAATAACAAAGAGTATCTACTTGTAGAAACTCCTTTGAACCTCTATTAGCTTGATATAAAAGATAAAATGTTAACTTAAAACACGTCAAGAAAATATGAAATATAAAATATTATGCATCGATATTTATATGATATACATAGTCAATTAGTTTAGGTTTGAACTATCTTTATTTTAACCAGGTATATTCTTGCTTGTTGAATACACTGAACTAAATAATTAAACTGTTCAAAAAATACTGTATACGCGAATAAAATAATTCTGTTTTAAATGTTCTAATTAATTTAAATGTTATTGTACAACTACAGACATATAAACATACTGTAAAATAATGAATTGTTGAAACGTAATAAGTATACTATCTACAAACATATCAACTGCATGTCTGTGTTGAGTTAGTGAATATGTTACCTTGAATCTAATATTACATTCAAATTATTTACAAATCACACATAAGATTGTATTTTTAATTTAAAAAAAATGTTTATTCTGTTATAGACATTACAGTCTAATATCACAGAAATATATGGAAATGAATGACTTAAGTTAAATGATCTTGTTTAATAATTATTATTAGTAAGGTATTTCATGCGAGGGTTGTGAACTATCTTTATTTAAAAGATTAAAATTTTTTGGATGAACTCCAGTGGAATTTATTTATTTAGTAAAACTATTCAAGAAAATGGTATACCAGCTCAACTTTACATGGCAACATTTAGTACGGCAATAATTAATGTCGAGAAGTAGAAGATTTATAAAATGTGAGAGAAGGGTTATAGTACCCTGTGGAGAAGAAACATGAACTTTTACAACAATCGTACAGAAAATAAGAATAAACATAAAAAACTAAGGTAATGATTTGTTTCAAATAGAAGGAATCACAAATAATAACCTACTGAAGTGTGAAATCGTAAGAAATTTATGGTTGAATATACAAAACTACACAAATGTAAATACATAACTTAAATCATTTGACAAAATACCTATAATAAATTTAAAAGATCAAAAGGAAATTAAGTAATACAGTAGATGTTTGTAAATTACCCAAAGAGGTTGTTTCAATAATAAGAAATATTTAATTTTAATTTTAAAGAAGCTAATTACTTTTACAACTTTGTGATAAAAACTCCGAAATAAATAATTTTAAAATTAAAACACAGCAGTAAGATAGATATTATGAACCTAACTTTTTTCCTAAGATGTTTCACTCGAATAGTTGGTTTTTCATATGGAATAAATTGTTTTCACTTACATACAATAATTAAAACTAGTTGTACATATACCTTCTCAAAACGTAAGCGGTAAGCGTATTCATTTTTACATTTTAAATATAGTTTTTATCACTGTTTAGCTACTTACCTTTAGATAATATGTCAGTAAGTTCTAAACAGCAACAGATGAATTTATTATCCGTGGATCATAATATTATTTATTCAATGATAATATTAGGGGTGTGAACTGGGTACAGTTTTGTAGTTTTCGAATGTAATTATAATAAATTCATTTCACATGATATATTCAATTTGGCGTGTAAATTAACAAAAAATATATAAATCGTCAAAAACGATGTGTTGCTTTTTGCCGTTACACGGCTGGAAACCGTTAAATTGTCCGTTAAATAACAACCTATTCGGTTAAACCCATACATATATTTACATAAGTATACGCCGTTGAAATGTATATATGCACTACCTGGTAATCGAGTGAAACCATGGCGGTAATCGAGTTGTATGCTACGATTGAGTAGAAATTTAAACTGATGCTGTCACCGAATGTCCGTTACCTACCGTATACCGTATACCGCTACGACGACGTCATTTCCTAATGCCGTTATGGATCCGGAAATTGCGTTTCGAATGAAAGTCACTGATGCCGCCGCCGCCCCGCAGCGCCTTGTTGTACCTACGTTAGCCATGCTATTTTTCCCCCTCTTTAACGACGGATCGTTCAATTTTAACGAGCAACAACACAAAAATGCTTTCCCTACTAACGATGCCCCGCCGGTTTACGTGTTAATTATGTACACACAACACTACTACAACGGAACCTCCAAGTTTCCTCTTTATAAATTATTAACCAATTAATTGTGACTACAAACAATGCAATGGCAAATTAATTGTATATATAGGTGTATACGGTAAACGAGCGTGTTCTGAGGTGTTTCCGATAGTTATGGAGGAGAAAAAAAACACCGACAACAATTAACTGCATAAGTCTCTGCGGCGGGAGCAATGGGGCCATTATAATATGGTGTGAAGGACTGTAGCTAAGATCGTTGAGTTGTGTTGATCCATTTTTGCTGCGAGACATGCCTTGTAGGGTCCCGCCATATAGGATCGTCGAGTTCCATGTGTGTTATAACAATTGTGGGTTTTCTGTTTAAGGCTATCGAACATTTGTCGAGCATAAATCTCGTCACACGTACCATACTCCCATCACGTATAGTTTCGAGTGACGTACCTACAATCTACATACCCCACAAAGAACAAAAATGATAAGCCCCTCTCTCTCACTCTCCTTTTCACTCTGTCTGTCTGCCTACCTGTCTACCTGTCTGCCCGTCTGCCCGTCTCCCTGTCTATCTGTCTGCCTCTCTCTCTACTTCAAAAGAAGTTGCACTTGTGGGAAACGAATTGGACCACTCGCTAAATGTTTTTTGGACATTCATCTATACGCGCGCCTTTGTAAACGTATATTATTATTATTTTTACTTAAAGGTCCAACATCGAGCAGTTTCGTAGCCGACCTTTTCGTGAGGGATACCCTGTGAAATTACTTTTTGCCTTTTAATAAGGACCCGATTGTTTTTGACAGTATGTACTTGGTGAGTTTATGAAAATCGTTGAAGTGGATTTATTTTAAACGAATCGAGCTGTGAATTGAGGTCGTATGTAAATTACATTCATAAAATAACTGCAATAAAAATCAATAGGTTATTGAATCACTAATAATAGCCGACGCAGCAGTAGAGAATAATAAATTGATGACAACATTTTAACAATTAACGATCCAGCTTAGTTGTTTAAGACGAAAACTCTCAATAAATGCAATTTAAACAATTAAGACAGCCGGACGCATTACTTATATTTATTTATGTATAATAATGTGTAGATAATTTGTGAATATCAATATAGCACAATATAATTATTAATTTTATGTATGAAATGATATATTTTCAATAAAAATGTCGATGTTTAGAACTTGTGATTCAAAAAATCAATTTATAATAAAATGTAAATATTCTTAAAAGTTAATTTTAATAATTTTAAAAATGATACTTAATGCATATGTAAAAATATATATTTAATGAATAATACTTCCTGTATATAATGGAAAATAAATAAAATTTTGTTGGGCTGGCAATTAAATCTCGACGCTTGAAAAATAGATTAACAAGCTTATCAAATAAATTATTTGAATCAATTAATTTAGAATACAACGTAACAACCACCTAAGTTACTGAATATCGTCCATCATCTAATGATAACCCAACCTATTAATAAGGTAACTAACTCCATCGCCAAAAATAAACAATATTACCTACGGATATCCAACCCCGATCAAACACATCATTAAATATTGTAGAGACTAGAGACACGCAAAAGGCCCGACAAAAACACAGCATACCTGAGAACATTCAAGACGCACTGGGCCCCGACGAAGAATCCATCCAAAATATATTATTATTTATGAAAAATATTAAGTTGTACAATTTAGTTTAAACTATTTAAGGACCTTAAAGGTAAAAACAAGCCATTGATCAAGTTATCGAGGCTTTCTTCTTTAGTAAAAAATAAAATTATTACATAATATTTGGGTGCTTGGTTTAATAATCTTTTAGAAAACCTAGTTGTATAGGAATAATGTTAATAAATAACATTTTACTTTTTTGTTTGTTTCCCTCAGAAACAATGGTCAATGACCATTGATAAAATTCATATGGATTGTAAAATAAACCATTAACAAATACACAAACTATATAATATAAACAACTTAATGATCAGTTAAGATATACTGTATTGTGTAAATTGACAGCGACAAACGAATCTGATAATGGCGGAGATCGAGTCATGGACTTGCTTGAGCGTTAAGAACTAATATTATTCCACTAGAATGACATCTTTCGTGATTTTATTTAATTTATGAAATACATAAGGAAAAAAATAAGTCATTATATTAATTTAAATTAATTAAATAACATCAAAATGATGAAATTAAAATAATGATCATTGTTATGAACTGAGATGCATTAACTTACTCGATTTGAAAATAACAGAAGGAAAAAATATTTAATTATGTTGAATAATTAAACGTAATGTGTTTTTGTTTATTATTATTTATTCAGCTATATACTGCTTATACAAATAAAAATAAACTTATCATACTGATTTCCTTGAATTAGTCAGAAGTTATTCAACATTAAACAGAAATCTAAAGAGTTCAGACATTCATTGAACTATAGTAAGTTTTCTAAAAGACTTTCAATAAGGCAGGAAAACAAAATGTTTTTACACTTCAACGCCTCGGAGTTCACTATTTTTTTTAGCCTAAATCTTTCTAGAACAGATCCTATACATTTTTACTTGAAGTGGTTTCGATTCATATTTGAAGTCGCATGAATCATGTTTAAATTATACTGAAAACCCATCTATTATTATATTTAGTATTATATTGAATAAAAAAAATATTTTTTTATTTTTTTCAATTAAACATTATACAGATTTTCAAAAAAAAAAATAGAAATAATGATTACTAAAGAATAAAAAATACATCGTTAGCTAAGTTCATGGAGCATTTTATACTTTTACTAGAAATTTTGTATTGTACATGTATTCCTCGATTCGTTAGTTTATTAACGTTCGTCGATTTTGGTTTAAATTAAATATAGCTCAACCATAAATTTTGATTTCTTAAGCCATTACACTAGAAAATAAAAAATAGATACATTTCCTTTTACTCAAACTATAGAATTGTCTAATATGTAATCACACCAGTTGTTACTAGTAGCCAGGAAGTGCCTACCACAAAAACGATAAAAGCAAAATGGGAGAAATCTTTATAGCTCACTTCACTTTCCTCGATACAGTACTTTGCCAATGTCCAAAACTTTCACAACATACCACATCCATCAATTTAACGGCCTAAATACAAGTTTCCTCTATTACTCCTTTTGATGTTTTCTACTTACCCAACAATGGGCTCGCTTTACTCTACTACTAGTGATAAATATTCTCACATAGTTTTTATCAATTTACTCAAACACTTGAGAATAAATCTGATTTTTTCTATTGAATGGCACAATTAAACAACAATTTATGATAACTTACTACGTATGAAATTAAACCGAAAGTTTAAAATACATTTTTAAAATAGCCACCCATTTATATAATACACATATAATCTTCATACTATTATTGTTTCCTTAGTCGTAGTTACTCTCCTTTAAAATATTGAATAAAGTTATGGTATTGTTAATAATTTTCATTAATAAATGTAGTTACTAAAATGAGTAAAACGTAATAGAAACATATTTATGTAAAATCATGAATAACAAGATTTTAGTACATTTAACAAAGTGTAACAACAATAACAATATTTAAAATTTCTGTGACAAAGTGCAAAGTTATGGAAAGTATAAGTACGAGCATTGTATCTTATATTCATAATTCATATGTAATTATACTATAGGTTATTGCTACCAGTCCTTCTAAAATAAATAAAATCCACTTTCCGAGTTCTGTCAATAGGCAATTATATTTCTATTGTTCAACTCGCCCGTGCAATACGCGTGTCCTAATTGATTAATTATTCGCATAATATCACAATACATATATTATATGTCTTATTTTACAAAAAGTAATATTATTTTTATATGTTTTTTTTTTTTTGCTAACCGTGCATTATGTTAATAGCGTCATTTTGTCCAGAGTATAGCGAGCACGAGAAGATTTTACGGTGGCGAACAAAATATAAAATATTGCCTAAGTCAAGTGTGTTGCATTCTATATAAAATATCATAATATATAAAATAATATGTCATGTGAATAAA
Source organism: Myzus persicae (assembly GCF_001856785.1). Lineage (NCBI taxonomy): Eukaryota > Metazoa > Arthropoda > Insecta > Hemiptera > Aphididae > Myzus > Myzus persicae. Next base: position 42,570 of record NW_019104160.1, on the reverse strand, counting down.
TTTGTGAAAGATGTGTGGGCGACACCTCCCCCAGCTACCTCACGTATTAATTGCTGTGCACAGTGGTAGTTTAAAAATCAAACGACGGTTCCCGGAAAAATAATGTTATTACGTCAGATAACATCCGTTCTCCTTCGCGACCCGAGAACTGCACATATTTTTTAATTTTTTTACTGTACCGCCGTCTGTGCAAAAACTAGAATTACCCACCCAGCCCAACGGGAGAGGACGTATATGCGCGTGCCCTGTCCCCGCAATAATATTTAAACTCCATATGAATACCAGTTCATTACATTTAAATCTTTCCCGTCGCAAACGTGTATAGGTGCATTTGCAAAATAAAACCTCGCGTTTCGTTGTCATTAACATAAAAATACCAAAGGAAAAAATATTTCATAATGTGCCGTACGCGGTGCGTGGTGGTGTGCACGCATAGAACGGAAATATAAATGCAAACATTTTTTTTTTTTCCCCCGGTTGCCCTCTAACAATACCGTAGTCATATCACCGCCACCGGAGCAGCAGACGGTTTGTTAGACTTTATTGTGTGTGATGGTGTAGTATAGTTATTCTGTTAATGAAGCGCGTGGACCGGCCAACCGCACCGGAGTCCGTCGTCCGCGACGATCGCCGACATAACGCCCCGCTGTCGTATCAGCTTAGCCGCATGTACCTGTTCACGAGGGGTGTTGCACTCGCTACAAACCACTGCTACAGCGACTCATCGCGCCCCACCAGCCCTCGCCACATACCTATCGTCACCGACAACAGTTTTATTCAAAAGCCACACCGTCCTCAGTCGAATCGATATATATATATATATAATACGGAAATGAAATAATTATCTTGATTTTTCCTTTAGAATCGACGAAGTTACAAATTATTATGACGACAATAATATTCTACTAATAATAGTCCATCGTTTTTTAGTAGTGATATTCTAGTTTACAAGTCGATTCGTTGCACTTGAATTTATGTCCACAGTATTATTACGCCGGCAGTCAAAGCTATAAGAAATTTAAAAAAATTAATTAAATCGGAAATTAAATTCAAAAAGGCTCTTCGACAGATTTCGAATTGTTTGGCAACATTATATTACATCAATTATGTGATATTTTTTTTTAATTTAACACGTAGAACAAAAGAATAATATTGACTAATTCAAATAGGCATTATGAATATATTTTTTTTACAGTCTATGCGAAGACTTTGATCCATTAACTTACATAAACCACGACTTTATAAAAAACCATTCAAAAGTGTATTTCATGAATTACTGGTTGAATTTAAAATAACTATTTTATTCAATTTTAACGTTACAATCCCTCAATTTACTAACGAATATTTTATTCAGCAAATTTTCATAATTTTGTTCTTATGAATTATGAAGAATAAATTGTAAAGACGGCGCTCTGTATAGGCAATATAGCTACATTTCTGTGTAGAAAAAGAATAAAATAGTATTAAACAACTTAAAAAAAAACTAACCTTTTTTTTATAGGTAGCTGATCCCATGCACTTCGTTGCCCATTAAAAATGCCAACTCTATATGAGTCTCGCTTGTGATAATGCAAGCAGTATATTATCAGGTAAGCAATTCATCTGAGGAAGATAGTGGACCTCACTTGTGTACCTACTCTACATAAATAATATGTTTTAGTTTTATTTTTATTATTTTTTTTTTTAGCGCGGACAACCCGATGAGCGGCTATAAGTGCAACTCAACTACATTGGTAGGCAATGTGTGAAAATTCAATTTGATGCATGATCATACCTGGTCTGCCCGATTAACCAATAGTTACCATTTATAAACAAAAATGTCCTTCTTAAATCTCGAAAGGTAAGGTTAAAAAACTGAAGATGGTGGTTTACTTTACAGCCTATTCTCATAACTACCAAATTTACAAAAAAAAAAATCATTCAAATTGGTCAAGTTGTTTAGGAGAAGTGCAACCACAAGATTTTTATAAATTATAGATATTATTATATTATTATGTTTATGGCTTTCCAATGGCTTTCTTCTTTTATAAGTAGCTATAGTATATTCAATTCACAACATGGTTTATGCAAAAAGTAAGAATTTTTAGTTACATGCTTAATGTAGCTTTAAAAATTCTCTACAAATTATAAATACCAAGTTAATTTCATTATAATTAATTCTAATAAATTATTATATTTTGAAAAAACAGTATGATGTATAATTTATTTGGTATATATAAATACTATATTTTCTTTGTATTTTATAAACCAACAAAACTTTATTATTATTATTAAAGGTAGTTATTAGAGCAGTGACAACCAATCAAAAGTGACATTTGTTCTTGAATAATATTATCGATTTATAAAATATTTAAAAATAATTTAAGTATTGTCTTAATATTTAACTTAACTGTCAATATAGGTAGTTTGTACCTCTAATATTATCAGTAAATATAGAAGCATGTTAATTAAATTATCACATTATAATTGACAGCTAATTATAAAGTTTAAATTAAATTGATATGGCTCATGAATTCAAACTATAAACCATAGTATAAAATATATTTTTTTAAGATGACAACAAATTTTTAAGAAAAAATGTTAACCGAAATTCCTAATACATATTATAATTGTTTTTTTTTTGTTTTAGAAAATTAACTTACAAACCATTAATTTAAAATAATTGGAAAATCTGTTTACAAAGTGCACAGTTAAGTAAAAAGTAAAAAAATTAACATTTTACGACAGTTAACTTTTTTCATAGTTTCAGTTAAAAATAAAATGTGTTCAGTAAACTGCATGCTTTTGTTCAAAGGATAACGAGAACTTTTTCTTTTTAGATTCTAAGTGAAATTCAATTGTTATCTACCGACAATATATGGAGTAAAAAGAGTGCTCCAAAATTATCAATCAGCGCAATTAATTGAAAAGTGTCCCTAGTGGTTGTCATAAAACAATTTTTCGTATTCATCAACCCACTTCTGTTAATGTGCGAAACACACTACTACGACGCATTGGCAGCTGTTGAAAACCCCGAAGACAATGTATGCAATCTCAATTTCAACATAGTTCGAAACTATAGTTAAAATATATATTGTTATTTTCTATAATTTATAATTATACACAACTACCTTATTTCGAATGAGTAAATCGAGACAAACATCTAATATCGGGTATTTGTATGACGTTAGCGTATGGTTTATTTTTAACATAATAAAATAATAACATGTTTATGCACTCAATAAACCTAATATATTACAATACAAGTTTTTTCTGACATTTTCGAACATCATTCGTTTCCCAAGTTATACCAATAATTCATATGTACCTGATGTAACATAAAAATTTACCTTTATTTCGCCTATTTTCCGAAACATTCATTATTAGTGCATAGGCCATATTATGTGACCTATTTATTTTTATCTTTGATCTAAGGCTGACTTCCTTCTTGGATATTATGACCTTAGACTGCAATACAATTTTTCGAACCTTCTTTTCAGCCTACATCCTTAAATAAATTTAAGACATATATTTTAGTGTAAACGTATAATAAATAATTATTAAAAATATAAGTAAAAAGGAATGGTCGTTTCATATTTCAGCGCAATCTTAAGTTCATGCAAATATTAAACAATCTCTTGTTTATCTCTATAAAGATTTGTGTTGCGTTTGCTATAAGTCTATAACTCACTATAATTTAAGTCGAAAAAATTATTTTTTATCTGAGAAAAGTATCTACACCTTAACTATTACTACAAGAATGAATAGATCCAAATCAAAAATTATTATAATTTTAAATTATTAAAAGGACACATTGCGTATTAATTAATTCACGTTATTTTGATTTTTGATTGAGTTGTCAGTTGTAGTTTTCCCGAAATTGTCTTAGCTACTAACAATACAACCACAACGATATTATTTTTACTCATTTTTTATTTAATGTTTCCAAGTTAGTACAGATTACAATTACATAGGTATTAAATAATGACATCCATTATATTCTAACGTTTCTTAGACTTTTATTTCAAGCGTAATCGATGGTAATGATACAGTTGGAGTGTAAGTCAAACATTGGACCAATATTCGATATTTATAAATAATGTTTGTTCATTTCGTTCTAATCAATAATTTTACTATAGGTAATCTATAATATCAAAAGCTGTGACATTCACAATAGTTATTTATTTATTTCAAAAATAATATTGTCAATATATTTGATTTTGTTCAAAACGATGAACGTGAGATCAGTAAGAAATGTCAACATACAATTCTCTACTGAGGAAAAAAGGAGTTGTGTAAATAAGAATAAATACAATTTGAAGTACAGATAAAAAAGGGAGGTAAAATTAAGAGGCGTTTCGATAATCCAATTCGGCCATTGATGGGATCATAAGGCCTGCTAATGACAGGATCGGTCGACTCGCTGTAAATTAAGTGCGTCTCGGGTGTTGGTATACTTTTTATGATACCATAGAATAAGTAAAAAAAGACGTTAACTATTACCACTTACCAAACGATAAATAAGTATACCCATTCTATAGAAAATTGTAAAAATAAAACCTTAGTCGATGGTCGTTACAGAGCTTTTCTATTTCATTGCTATAGTATTGCGACCTACATATACATCTATATACTATATATGTAACAAACTCACCTAGCATGAACATGTGTCTAAAAAAAGTAATGATGACTGAAGTTGAAAAATTGAGTTAAAAACAATGCCGATGTGCTGTAACAAGATGAAAATAATTATTGCTTGTCACGTTTTCGATTTGGTTTTCGTACCTACATTTTTATCGTTTAGTCTTGCCAAAAATATCATATTAGCAAATCCTCATTTTTTTCGAATCAATCTATATAATATCTTAAAGTATAAAATCGATCGATGTCATTACAAACCATTATATCACATTACTGTATATGAACCAAATATTGTAAGACCACAAAAACAAATAATAAAATAGTATATGACTGTCGGTAAATAAACACTTTTCTAGTACATTTTGTTAAAAAAATTTTAATTTTTTGTAGGTAAATTCCAAATTGACCAAGAACTAAGTTGTATTCAATATTTTTTGTATTTTAAAATTGTTTTGAAAATAAAAAAAATTAGTTTTGCATTTCTTTAGAAGCATAAAAAGTGACGAGTAAAAACAATTTTACAAAAACAACATTTTAAACATCACTGCATAGTATTATATTATCTATACAAGCTGTTCAATAAGTACCTACTGTGCTTTAATGTCATAAAATATTAGCTCAATGCTCACTACTTGTCTACCTGTGTATTATCTGACGAGATAAGTAATGGGATATTTTTGATTTTCTGAACAGAGTGACGACTGGCAATTTCGTGAGTAATTCATGCGCTCCAGTAGCATGCAAGTTTGGGGCTTAATCAATCATGTTCCCCGATATTGTTGATTTATATTACAGAGTTTCCATAAGGATGCTCCTAACTTTGATTTTTCATAGATTTGATATACTTTAGTGCAACATTAAAAATGTTCTATGAAAACAATATTTTTCCGTCTCTTTTAACGATGATTTAATTGTTTTAACTTTAATGTATTGCTGAGAGTAAATTTTTAATTCATAGCAACTCGAAATGCTCGATATAGTTGATGACAAACACTTAACAAAATATTGTGCAGTCATTGTCATATGGCTTGACAGTCAAGTGTTATCTGTCAACGACTCAATATGCTATGTCCAGAGCTCTTGAAAAAATTAATTCAATTTTAAAAATCGAGTAGAATACAAATATAATATTTATATACATCATACAATACATACTGACAACTTGAATCTTATTTCACTTTTTATCACGTTTGATCAAGTGGTTAACCATATTTATAATCGATGAGAAAATTAAAAAAATTAAACAAATGCCTAATTATTTTTAATAGAGTATCCGAAAATATTTTCAAAAACAGTTTCATTATTTTCTAAGAGTAAAGCAATTATGTATAAATGTAAAATTTAAATAATAACTGTGGCTATACAACAAATTTGCAGTTAGTACTGTGTAGAACATTTTCTCGTGATTAAGTATTACCATTTATTCATTTTTGTTTGTGTAATTTTTATCAATGCAGGTCTCACGTCTTCATCTGTACATTTGTTTCTGAGATTTTGATATGTAATAGTCATTTAAATATTTCAAAAGCTGAAAAAAAACTACGAAAAAGTTATGGAAATTTTTAATTCATTCAAAAGAATTGTTTTATTTTCAACTACCTTGTAAGCATTAAAAATTTAATAATTCTATAACTTGGACTCACACGCAATGTAAATAATAAATATACATCTTCTCTATAGCGTGCTTGGTGTATACAACCTTTATTTTTGGTATATTTTCTTAATTTTTAATAATTTCTCAGATTTACAGCATACTTAACTAAACTACACAATTTCTAAATAATTTGAAGAAAAAATGTTTAATATTTTTAGTCATCAAATTAATAATAACAGTTTGGCACCCATCAAATTTTTAATTAAAATAATTAAATAATAAACATTTAAAAAATTAAATTATTAAATATTTTAACAAGGATTAACCGTGTAGAAAATAAAGTTTTCTTGGTATAGGTACATAAAACTGCAAATTATATTAAAAGGACTTGTGACATAATATATCTATAACTATTAACCATCCAAATCCGCATACTTATATGCAAAATAAAATGTTGTCTAAGAAATTGATTGGATTGGAAACGTTTCAACGTTCAACATTTAATTTTCAAACCATCATAGATAAGCACCAAATCATTCGTAACTCCGGTGTCTATAGTATAGTTATGTAATATTACCTACTTATTTATCTAATTTTGCATCGAACCTATATTGACTTATTAAACACAAAATTAATAAACATAAAACTCAATCGTATTATTTTATATAAAATGAAATACCTGTTTTACAATAAATTACTCATAACTAAAATATTTTATGGATAAAAATATAATATATAGATACTGATTTAAATAAATGGAAAACAAGAATGAACGATTGGAATCATATTTTCCAAAAAATTAAGTTAAAAACTTAAATAAATCAAATATAAAACATTCGTGATCGGCATACAGATGTACCTAACTATATTTAACGTTTACTATCCGAATTTCAGCATATAATATGAACACCAATATATTATATTATAATAATATTATTATGAAAATCAAAATATTTTACACTTAAATAAGATTTGTTTTAATATACATATTATATTATTTCATTTCAAAATATAAATTCTTAAATCATAAAATGTTTTATAAAGTACCTACTCTCGTTATTATTTCAAAACAATAGTTCATAAATATTTTGATCTAAAATAAATAATTCTCAGATAATCATAACAAACTAAAAGGTAATAAAAAAACAAATATGCTACATAGCCGCATCAAGTTTTAAATTTCAAATTGTATTATTATGTCCTTTAAAACTGTATCTTAATTCTAAGTTTTAAATAAATAGAATTCCAGAATTTTTGACCCTTACATAACATGAAATGCACACAAATGTTAAATTGTGCTCTGTGTAGTTATTTTTCGTAAGATAAACTTTAAGTTCATTACTAGTAATCAAAAATACATCAGCGATAAAATATAGATTTACACCCAAATTATTATGACTGAACTATAGGAACTCCAAGTTTTTGTAATGAATTGATATCTATACAATTTAAAACTTTCCTGAGTATAGAAACTTATCAAATAAAATAAAATACTTATTTACCAATAACTTAATGTTTTTATTCAGAAACAACGCCTACTTCAAAAATGATAGATTAAGTTCAGTGTTTTCCAAAATGTTTGAACTATTTGGATTTCTTTTAAAGTATTGATTTTTAATTTGTAGGTATAAATGTTAATTTTGTAGATTCTTATGGAGTAAATAATCAATGATCATTAAAAATATAAAACTACGTTAACTAATAATATGTTGTAAAACTAGTAACAGTAGTAACTATTATAAAAATTACAAAAAAGTTAAATACAATGTATCGTTAAAACTTAAAAGTAATATTGAATTCAGCAATTTATTCAACTAAGTGTTATAGAAGTTTAAGAACCTTGCTTATCCTTCACAGAAATTTATTATTATAGTTATTATTATGCTGTCATCACTTTCAGTTTAATTGTTTCTCTTAAATAGAGTTCTAACCTATTTATTCATTCATGCACCTAGTAAGTCGTACCTATACTATGTGTAAATCAAATAACAAAACAAAATAAATCAAAACCAATTAAATAAAATAAAAAATATTGACATAGTGACTTACGATATATAATACACAGGTCAACCGATTTATCAACATTATAATAAATTGAGTAATAGCTTTAAAGATAATAATACAAATAATTTAATATATCTAATATAGTTCTTTTTATTTGCGTACCCGTTTATTTCAACAATATTATAAAACCTGAATAATCAAATTACTCGTTAGAAAAATGAAATTAAAATTTAAAAATTTTATTTTATTTTAAATTTTTTATTTTTTATTTTTATTTAATTTAATTTTAATTAACTACAAAATAGTTACGAATTTTCGTGGCTTAGACTAATTTTGTCTAATTTATAAATAAATGATTTTAAATATTTTTAACTAACTATGCTGAAATCATACACACATTTATTTTTAAAGTGTGTACAAGGAGTTCCCCCCCCCCCCTATGTAAAACTTGATGTAATCAATTACCAATTACCAGTTACCACCACTACCACCATAAAAATTGAAACATTCTTACTGCTCTTAAAAATGATGTCAGATACAAAAAACCCTAATTTTAAAACCAATTCAGAACCTAAAATGTGATTATTGAAGTAATGGAAGTCACACATTTTTGGAATTTTCACAAATTCAAAACACAATATAAATTCAGTTTTGTATTCATTGAATATGCTTTTTACAATATTTAAAATAAATGACTACCTATGAAGTATAAAAATATCACAGAATATAATATTGTAGTATGACAAATAGCTTTTTATCAGAACCTGCAATTTAAATTTAAATATTAGAATATTCTTCTAAGAAAATACTGTTTTAGATTTAAAGAACATGATTTTGCTATATTGTATGTAAAAGAGAAATAGATAAAAAAAAAAAAAGAAGATTGGTGTTATATCGTCACATACTATATTTATTTTATACGGTTTTTTATTTTAGTAGTGTAGTATATCAAATTTAAAAGGTACAAAATCCAATAATACTTTTATGTAACTATTACTGTATAGAAAAACAAGTAATAAGGTCATATACTCTATTATTATCGAAACTATTACATCTGTTTGATTTCTAACGTTTATTATAATACAACATTGTTACTGAATTTAAAACGAGCTTAGTATATATATTTATTAAAACAGAAAATTAATGATGTATAAAAGACGAGATAAAAGATCAACTGCTCTTAGTGGCCTAAAGTTATGTTACGATTTCACTCCACCTATATTATATTATCATAGCAATGAAAATTTGTACTAGAAGTAATCTTCAAGTATGTAAAATGATTAGATGAATAGGTATTAATATAAATAACAATCAATACCTACTGAAGTCTGCAGTATACCTCATTAAAAAATAACAAAACATAATAGTTTCATGCCCTTCATAAACATTTAAAACTATGAAAAAACTATATGATTTTACTATAGTATATTAGAAGCTAGATTTTTTTAAATAATAATAATCAGGTATATATCAATTTGAAAACACAAAAAAATAGGTTAAGTGGATATCGCTCTGCTGTACAGTAGGTAAGTAGATTACAAGTGGGTCACTGTAATGGATGGTGTTAAATTTGAATTCAGTTATATAAAATCATTATATACGAAAAACTATTCTGAGCGAGCACAGTCTGTCATCCTATAATTATACTAAGTAGGTATAATTTATGATATTATTGTGATTAAAGTAATTTATTTTACTATTAAGCATTAGTAATACAGTAGATTAAATTCATTTTTGCCAAAAGAAATACATTTGAAAATCATTGTGTATATGAAGTACTCACGAATAATATTTTTAAATTACAAAAATATAACTTAAATCATTATTCTTGGTTATTTAATAATATGTAATTTCGTCTAAATTTGAACAAATAAAAACTATAAAAAAAAACCACGATTAAATATTTTTTAAATTTTTTTTAATTACCGAATTAACTACTTGCGTGAAACGTTGTTTTACATTTTTGATCCTTAACTACAAAAGTTGAACACCTTATGAATACTTAAATACAGAATAACTTGTACATTTTCAACTTTAGGAATTTTGAAAGAATTTGAACTTTAAATGCTTATTAAACAAAATCGTACCAATGTATTTTTGATTTTTTTTTAACTGCTTTAAGAAACAATAAATCAGAAAACCTTGTATTAAATTTTCAAGAATTTTTACCCAACCAATAACATTTTTTGACATTTTTGAAAAAAAATAAAAAATTGAAAATTGAAAATGTCAGTTAACATCAGGACAAAATAAAGAGTCAAAATATTTTGAAAATTAAATCAAGTATACGAATTCATAAAATAAACATTTGGTGTAAATTTCAAGTATTTACAGTTATATAATTTTGAATTACAACACAATAAGAAAATCACTATACATGAGAAATTGAAAGAATATCTCATGTTATAAAAATTTCAACTTCAAACGCTCTTTAAAATTTAACTTGACTCTCCTATAGAAATTTTTTTTTGATGCAGGTAGACAAATATATAAAGATTCTTGAATCAAATTTTAAAATCTTAGATGTATAAAGAACATTTTTTATGAACTTTGTCAAAGTTCTAACGCTCATAAAAAGTTATTGTGGATTACAGCTCAACTTTTTTTTAAATTTCCACTAATAACAACTCACGATGAACCTTGAATTATATTTTTAAGTTTTGGGTGGGGCGAAAAAATTTTTATTGACATCAGTTTAAAAAAAAACTAATAAAAATCGAAAATTTCATATACCTATAAATAGTTCAAAATATTTTGAAAATTGTATGGTACATAGAAAATGCCGGTATAAACATTCAGTAAAAATGTCATGTATCTATCGTTTTTTTTTAGAGTAACATCAAAAACCAAAATCGATTTTGTCGAAAATCGGTTTTCCTTAAAAATTCTTGTTTTTCCTGTCTTTTTTGAAAACTTTTGGACATTTTTTACTCCTGACCCCCAAGGTACCAACTAGGTTCACTATCCTACCAGAAAAGATACTGTTGAAGAAAATCGAAGCGCTTCTACTGCCCTAAAAGATGACGACTGTCACAAAAATAAACACACATCATTGTTAAATCAATACAATCATTTCTTTGCTCAGAATCTAAAATTGTATTATTTGAGGAGTGTTCTCATATAGGTGGCGAGTACTAAACTACTGCAACATGTGTTTTTACAATACATACGAAATCATAAAAAAATTAAACTGTTCAAACAATTATTATGAATGATATGAAATAGAATATGTAGGTTTAGCAAGGGAAAAAAATTACGATTAGTTCCTGAGATAAGCCATGCACATTGTATACTTTAAAAAAATCATCGTATACACACACATATATATTATTCGAAGAGTCGAAAACATGAAAATATTTTGCTATAGAACCCGAGGGGACAATAAATTTTAAATCCAGAATAATAAATAAAAGTCGGATGGTTTAGGAAACGATTGTAGGAGGTTTTTAGATCTTGGCGATTCATATATTTTTATATCCGCCCATAAACCCAAACTTTTTGAGCTTCATAAAAACTCTAATGCCGAAAAATACTGGTTTCAATATTTCTATATATATATTAATAATAAAAGGTTTAGCGTTCTCAAATAGACGATAGACTGTCGTCTATTGACAAATAACCGTTATATTTCAGGATTCATAATTAACTCTTTAATATTTATAGAAAAATCTGATCCAACAAAAAAACTCTGTTTTTTTTCTGAATTCAGGTAGGTACTAGAAACAAGTTATTCCATTATTGTAATTAACATTGTAATACCATTTACATTATTAAAATAGTTGTTAAATTGCAATACCTAGTGTAGACATCATATACTGTAACCCATACACTCCGTAATATATAGATTCAAAATCAATGTAAAAAATGAAAAAAATCCCTTGAAAAATATTTTAATAAAACTGATTTACTAATTTAATTTTAAACAAAAAAACAACACAATAACAATTATTCCAAAATGGTTCATTTTTTTAATCTGTTATACTTTCATATACAAAAAAATCATTGAAACAATTGTTTTATATTTTTTCAATTTAAATTCTAATTAGTAATTATTTTTTTCTCTAAACTTTCGTAAAGCGGACATTAAAAATATTATTTAGTTTTTTTTTACAAAAATAATACCAAGTAAAACTAATTTCTATATTTAAGAATTTATTTTTTTCATTACACAGTATTTTTTAAGAACAGAATAAAATAAAATATTTCAATTAGGTACAAGTTGATATTATATGATAACAACAATATTATTATTTCTTGTTCTTATTTATCTTGTGTTTTACGTTATACTATAATTAATAAAAGTTGAATCTTTAAAAGTTATCTTTTATCCCGTATACAATCCAAATGTCTAAGTGTTTCAATAGTTCATATTACACTATCCATCAATTTTTATTTGTATACAATTGTTTTTTTAAATGTATTGTAACAAAATAATTGACCCGTCGATGTAACCTGTCCTGTCGGGATTTCTTATTTTTCTAACAACGATTATGAGTTACCAAAAGTTATTTTTATTTAACTATTAATTTCTTTCGTAAATATAAAAGATAAATAAATGTTTTTTGGTTTAATACATCTTTAGAATGATAAATATTTTTAATATAAATTAATACCTATAAAAAAAATATAACAAACTTTTCCTTTATGTATGTACAATTTAAAATTGGTAAACACTGAAACGACTTGATTGATTAAAGCAGAGATAAGAAATAAAAACAAAAAACTGCCTTTATAAGTACTGATGTTTTGAAACCCTAATTTCTACAATCATGACAAGCTTAATTTATTTTATTCTTAAATTTGTAAGTCAGCTAAAATATTTAACATAAAACATTTTCGATTTGTAAGTTCTATATTTGTGTGTTATTAATTATACCACGTTAAATAAAAGAAATACAAATTATAATCCAACTTCAATTCTAAATAAAATGTAGGTATTTCTATTAAACTTAAACTTTTAAGTATAATCGATTTCATTTACTTATCATACTCACACTTAAACTAGTTTTTTAAATCTTTTCTTAAATGTAGGAACTTAAATTATGTTTTCCTTATCCTTTTCCGTGACATGTCACAACTATTTCAATATACTATAACTCAATCTTACTTTATCTACGAGTTAAAAAAGAAAAATGTTCGTACATTTTCACTGTTCGCTATATAAAATATTCATTATAAATGTTTTGTAATTTAAATTTATGAAAATGCTCTTTGATACTAATTTATAAATAAAATATATTGTTTTTCAAGGATTAAAATATTATTTTGACAATCGTCCCACATTTTCGAATATTATGTTATAAATTCAAAATAATGTACATTATGATACTTTGATATTTTATTCGTATAAAAAATGTTGACATTTTTTTTTTATTATTTAGCTTTTAGTCAGTAACTATGACAGCTTGACAATTATTCAATTACACGAATATACAATTTTACAACAGTAACGTTACACTATTAAATTGGAAACAAAAATAATAATTAAGATAGTAATAGTGTTGTGTTAAAAATACACATGGAATGAAGACCCATTAAAGTTGACATTTTCCTAAATGAGTTCATTAAACTATTCACAATAAATGCACTATAATGTGCAATGTTTTTAATAAAATACTATAAATTATAATTTAGTAATATATTTTTAACTTAATAATTGTATATATTAATTTACTATATTAAAATATAAGCTAAATTGCAATATCGAATGATATTTTTACTTATATCATATAATTAATTGCTTTGAATAAATTAAAATAGGTATTAATTAAAAATTAAATTAAATTACACATAACAATATGCAATAATCTACTAAAATTATGATTCTTATTTTAAGGAAACTATTAATTTGTAGGATGTACTCGAATTATTCAAAAATGATTGAATTTCATCAACACCAATTTTCCATTTGAACAGGAAAACATACAAAAACGGTTAGCCCATCCGAATATTAAGAAAAGCGTAAATTTGAATAACGCGCCTCAGCCTAGGATATATCGTCCATATATCATGCATATATTTTTTTGTGCTTCAGCTGCTCGATGTTTTCTATTATAGCATTGTTGTCGGTATCCAGGAAATCGTATTTTGATTCGGACGTCTACTAATGTGGTTCAAATGACCCTGCTGATCTCCGTAGTCGTTTGTATAGATTTTTCACCCTTCACCGACTGTTTGTCCACAAAAGTGCACCAACTTACGCCGATTCCCTTCTAAAATATTGACATAAACAGATTTATGTTTTAGGTTTGAGCGGATCAAGGGATGTATTGGTTTACAATAATATGTGTATTTTTTTTTGTCTTTCATCACATTTTCGTGTGGGAAATTTGCTTATTATATTATAGATACAGCAGAATCGAGTTCCTAGGATTATTTCGAAAGTATTATTTTTTGACAAAATGGGCTTGAATTTATAATGTCGGATGTATTCATAACAGTGACAATACAGTCTGTGAACTTCGACCAATCTCTAGCTTCTATAGGTATATGCAAATATTAATAAAGAAACCAAACGTACTATAGAAGAGAATAAGGTAGGTTTTAAGCATATTCAATAAACAAATAACGATATAAAGGACTTTGTGATAGTGTGTGTAGATATTAAAATCTATTATGGCGATGTTGAGTGCTTACCTAATATTCATATTTTAATTGCGTAGTATACATTTTTTTATAGAAAACGCAGCGTAACTTATTGTACCTACTATATTGCGTATTTCAAACATTTCATCGCTGATAAAAGTAGATGTTTAAATAACATTAAGCAAAAAAAACAAATCCATTTTTATAAATGTATAAGTTACCAGAAAAAATGTTTCAAGGGTTTTTATCCTTTAATTGTAAAAAGAAAACTTAGGTAATAAAACGAGTGTCATTGTAACACTAAATAACAAAAGCGATCAACCAGAACTACTTCCGCTATCTAACGGAATTTTATTGGTTCATGCAATCGGAAAACGATCTCTCCCCAAAAGATATTCCCCAATCCCCGTTACAACAAGGCTCATCGTGCCTATATCCGAATATGTGAAATTAAATTGCCGAGTATACACAAGATCTGATCCCCGCCTCGTAAAAGAAAAAAATATTCAAACCAATCGAAAAAAGCATTAATAAATAAATGGGTGTATATTTTCTAGTGACAAAATTAAAAAATCATATCGGACGAGTAGTAGCCCTACAAAAATGTTTATCGTAGTTGTGCTTATGATGATATTCACTTAGTTTTATACTGTCAATCATATCAAGAGAACAGTTTTAAATTATTTATGCTTATGCTAAGAGCTGATATTGACTGATTCATGATATGATAAGACGTATAAGGTGTATATAATGTATATTATTTTTTTTTTTTTGCACTGCAGTATTGGTAAGCTACGACTCCTTAAAAATGTACATGCATATAATTTATTTAAATACTTTCACATTTTAATAATATGTTCTTGGGCTTTTCAAGAAATTCCTTCATGGTTGTCTAAGTATAAATTTTTGGTGTGTACACCGCCTGTCCATATTACTTACGCATACATCACAAAAATTATGAATTATTTATGTTTGCTTCAAATGTTTCAACGTATGTACCTATTTAAATATTTTATAAGACAATAGTTTTTAATGCAATTTCCAATGAAACATTTAATTAGGATCTAAGTAATTTATAATAACTGAGACATTTTTCCAGTTTTTTACACTTCCTGACTACGACGACGGGAGGGCACTGTTCGGTAATTTTTGACCTGGATCAATTGCAAAAAGGATGAAAAATAAGAACCCGCATATCCATCGAAAAGTAACCGGTAATGACTTTTTGAGAACACAGACAGAACGTCACAACGAAGAGCAGAGGGTCTGAGTTTAAAATGGACTAATTAAGAACGGGCTTGAAAACAGAGGTGGGCAACGTGTATTTTTGACAGCATTATAAATGGAAATTGTCTCCTATTGAAGTGATGAGGCAACTGTTTAAATTTCCAATTAATTTATGCAATATATATTTGTACATGAATATATTATACTATAAGAACGGTGCAAATATTTTGGACATTTATCGTATTATTTATTTAATAATTATTGTAATATTTTTGATAAGGTATTATATAAGGAATATATTTAAATATATATAGATACACGCTGCATACTAATATCTGAAAAATGTTTTAAGAACTACGGACATAGTATAGTAAATTTAAAAATACAATATTGTCAGATTTATTATAAGTAAATATGTAGGATTTATTCTAGCTAAACTCATTAGATATAATTTAAACATACTATTATTATTAACTGTTGGCATAATATGTTTGTATATGATATGTTTGTAATATGCACAAAATGGTATTGATGTTAGGTATTTTTTTAAGTTAACATTGCAGTTATAACTTTGCGTAAAAAATGCAATGCCATGCATCGCAAGTCGTTACAATCAAAGTATACTTTAATTTACTTAGACTTACGATAACAGAAGTTTACGCTGCTGGTGTAAATGATACAGTAACATAACAAAACCCTCATATAAATGCTTTAGAATTGGCAAGTGGTTTTTGATATATAACCCATTCTAGAAGTGACGGGTATACATGCATTTATTCTACCAGAATAAAAAATAACTATTAATGTAGTTTTTGGCACTGAACATAGTTTGATCTTTTGATAATATTGAGTTAAAATATAATACATACATTTTTTTTAAGTGTTAAAACGTTTAGATAAAAAATATCCATTTACTATTACTTTAAGCTAAAAAAAGCGGTGACAATAACAAAGACATATTAAAACATATTTGATTATTTACAAATTATAAGTAACTGGATATGTAAATTATTATATATTTTTATCATAACAGCGTTTTAAAATAATGTGTGCCTTAAGAAAAAGATAGTTAAATTAATTATTATAATTATTATGAGCTTACAAAATATAATACGAAATTATTTAATTATATGTATAGTGAATTGTTATCAACGTATAAACACTACTAATAAAATGTTTTACCAAAATATATTACCGAATTAATTTTTAGTTGAACTCTAAATAGCTACAACCAATTTCAGTATCAATACTTTAAATTCCGTTTGTATCCATCTGACGCAAATAAGCAATACAGTTTATTAAACCATTAATAAAAAATCACTTTGAGTCAGTCTTGAATCTTATTATGAAAAAATTACATTCTTGTATAATCTGTATTTACTTATATTTTTTATGGTAGTATCTATGCTTTTCTTTGGATGTGGCAACTGCACTGCTTTTTTCTTTGTGACTCCTAGTTTTTTTTTTGGAAAGAAATTAAATTTAATAAATAAATATAATAAAATAGTCAGTTTCAGTTCACAATCATTAAATCATTTCCCTATATTTTTTAATTTTTTTTATGAATTAATAATTTTTAATTTTTTAAATACAGTTTTCTAGATTCAATAATAAATAAATAAGAAAAAAGTAGGTACCTAGTCTTATATCAAAATTATGTATACGGTAACATTTCTTGACTCCTTTACTGCTCAATTACCTAATTACAACTTACTAAACTTCCAATTGTTCAAAATGTTAATTATTAGGCAAGTATTATATTAAGCCAACATTTAAAAATATTTGTATGCCATAGGATTATAACTTATAAAGTAAAAATTTAATATTTGGTTCAAAAAATTGTGAATTACTTTTATCATAAACGGCGATCAAAGCATATAAAAAATTATTGTTTCAATTATTTATAATTTGCAAAAGTATAATATACAACCTTATAATAAATGTGATGCCCAAACTAAATTATATCAATATATAAAAGTATAAATATTAAACATGTGTTAGATAATGATCGACTAAGTTCCATAATATTATTTCCATTTCGGATAGTAATTTATAGTATTTTTATGCCAATTTATAATATACTTAAATAGGAGGGACATCCAGTTATGATGTGTTTGATCGAGGGAGGTGTGCCACAACTGGCACATACAGGTGGATCTTCTACTCTTCTCTCTTCATCAGATACTGGTGGGTAAAGGATGTGTGTCCACTTCGCATTCTGTTGATTGACGTTTTTATTTTTCTTGAGATTTCCGGTGGAGAGGGATAAGAGAGGGTGGAGTTTTTTAATTTCATTCAGTTTTGATGAACTTTGCGTCCAAGTCCGTAGCCCATTATTGTTCGTAATTATTTGTGTTATAGCGTCATGTAAAGTAAAACAATTTAGTTTTATAGCGTCCGAGGACGTTATTACTTGGCATGCTTTTTCACCGGCCTTTTCGTTTTCCGTGATTTGATTATAACTGGGGATCCATATTAAGATGATTGAATAGCCAGAATTTGTAAGATTGTGTAGCTGGTTTGGTATTTTTCTGGCGATCTCATTTGGGATGGAGAAGTTTTCAATACTCTTTAAAGTATTTATCTAGTCACTTAGGATTATAGCTTTAAGAATTCGTCTTGTTTTAATGAGATCCAGAGCTTATGAAATTGCCGCTGCCTCAGCTGTGTATAGCTGAAGTATATATAGCAAAAATTAGGAATTTTCAGCATGGAGACGTGGTCCTGGAATACTACAGCTGCTCCGATACCGTTTTTCATTTTGAAGCCATCAGTGTATATTTCGGTGTAATCATAGAGTTCGGAGAGGATCGAATACAGATGTTCGTTATAAATTATGGGTAGGGTGTCGTCCTTTGAAAGTTCACTAAGTTCTCTGTTGGCACAGTTGTTTAATAACCACGGGAGCGTCTGTATAATTTCATTTTTGATAACGGCTAGATGAGAGTAAGGAATGTCTTCTAGGGCGCCTTTGATTTGTTTCATTACCTTCGGGTTATTTTGGGTACGTCTAGTTTAAAGTAACGTGCAGCTGTGAATCCTACTGATATCTAGTGGTGCTACTTCGGCTGTATTAAGAATACTTGGAATTGGGCTGGAGAGACAAGTCTCTGACCTGTGTTGTGTACGGTATCGATCATTTTAATTGCTGATGCCTTAGCTTTCGTAAATAGAAATGAATTATATTCGAGCTTAAATAGGAGAAGTTCTTTGTATATTTGTAATAAACTAGAAGAGTGGCTCCCCCATGACGTCTTATGTGCAAGACATTTTAGAGTATTAATTCTTATAAAAAGAGTCCTTTCGGATATTCTTGAGGTGCGATATTCATGTGTTTTTTGAGTTGAACAGTATGCCTAATATTATATTTATATGAACTCTTTGATGGGTAAAGGGATATTATTCATTATTATGGTGGTGTTACTAATATTTCTTTAATTAGTAAAAAAAGAGAATTGAGATTTTTCAACCAAAAAAAAGATCAAATAATATTAAAAAATATTGTTTAAATGATTTATAGTTAACAAAAGTATATACAATCTATAATAAATATAATGCTTAAATTAAACTACATTTATGTATAAAAGCATAAATATTAAACATATGTTAAATGATCAACTAAGTTACATAATATTATTTCCATTTTGGATAGTAATTTAAAGTTTTTTTATATACATTTATAATCCTTAAATAATTATTAAGTTCTTAATATTACACTATAAATATTGGAATATTTTTAAACTTTTGATAAACAATTATAAGTAAAAATTAAATTAGCTTTTTTACATGAATCGTTTTTATATTTTATGAGCAAAACTTTAATAATATTCTAGAAAATTAGAGAATCTAAGACTAAATTAAATGATATTACTAAAACAATCAATGAAACAAAATTAGCTTTAAGCGAAAATGGTTTAAACTCATAATTTATACAAAAAGTTCTATTCAAACGTATATGTTTATTGCCGAACCCGCAATAAAGTATTAACTTTAATAAGTTCCCAGCTCTACAAAAAACAGAGAATGACTTTAACTTCATAAATCATTCTGCAATACAGCGAATAATTCAAATAACTTTTTTTAAATAATTTACTTTATTTTTCCTTATCATTAGATTTTCAGAATTCCTAATTGAGTTTAAGTATTTATTTAGTACCTATTGTAAAATTAATAAATCTCGTATTTTTTTAAACAAAATAAGTATTAATGTCTAACTATAAATATAGGTAGGTGCTGTTATAGGTATTCTGTTTATAAAGTTCCTAATATATTATAAGAAAAATATTTTGAAAATATACATAAAACAAGGACATTTAAAACAAAAATTATTAAATTGGAATGTCATAATATTATTACATACTTGGGAGTTGACTTTTGTTTAGGCTCATAAGATAATGTTATAAAACTAAAAGTATGTTAGATTGTTATAAAAGTTATTCGATTACCATAGCTATCATTTAATGAATACTTATTTTCAAATTTGTATGCCTAACAATTATAAATAATAATTATTATAATATTATAATGTTATAATAATAATTTTCAAACACACGTTTTACATTATCAATAGTTTAAGAAGGTTTTTAATTTTATATCTATACTTAAGTTCTGGATTTTCTTAGTCATTTTAAAATTATAATCAAATCTTTTTTTTTTTGGTCTTGAGTCCTGCAACTTACGTCTTGAGCTATTCTGAAGGATAAGATTTTTTGTGGCGTTGGTAAGATTGGTTTGGTAACTAGTGTATGTGTGGCAAGGTTTTTACCATTAGGAACCCGGGTGGTCATCCATCCGGGAACTAGCGGTAGCGAACAGTGCGTACTCTCAACCACGTTGGGTGACATGATTGCAGCAACCAAGCCACAATCTAATCTTCACTATAACTATAACTAATAATACACAAATATTTTATCAAACTACAAGTACTACTTATAATTAACTAAATTCTGTGCTAATGACTACATCGTCATTATTATCTGATATTTCGTTTTTTAATATTCAAAGTACAATTTAAATTGAATTGTTGTAAAATTAATTAAAAACCATCATAATATAGGTATCCGTTCATATAGCCGTGTAAGTCTTACAGACACACAAGTAAAAAATGTGGAAAAAATACAAACAAGAAATAACAAAAAAAGAAGAAAAACCGAGAACAATTATTATTTTAGCGTAATTTTGTGTCTCTGCGATTTATTTTCAGTAAAGTATCCAATGTATAGTTCTTTTACAACGACGTATAAAACGTGAAGAATGAAAAAGAAGAAAAATGTTTTAGAAAGCTTTACTTGGGTAAAAATGTTGCGAAATCCTTTCAATACATTTTCTAACAATCACTTGCAAAAAACATACGGCTAAGTAAACGCTTTATGGTTGTATTAAATAAAAACTAAAATAATTTAACTTTAACCAATAACTATATTTTATCTTTACAAATAAAATGACATGAAATATTATGCCGAGTAAACTAATCAAAAATATACAATCTATTAACCACGTTTGATTCGTTTTATTACAATTTTATAACATTACTATTAGACGAAGCTTGATTACAAGGGTCGCAACATCAATCTCTCCCCACCACCACATCAAAATGTGTTAGAAAATATTTTCTAAAAGACGCCCACCCTTATCTATACTACCACTGCTGACTTTCAACTATTAACTATGACAAGCATTTACCAACGCATTGATATTTTTTTTACCGCAATTTTTTAGTTCTTCCTCAGTTTTTCACAATAATGTTGATATTCTGTATTTTATCCGGTACGATTACACGACTACTGTACAAGCGTCAAAATCTAAGAAATAATCCAGAAGCCTGACCAACACCAGGCCACAAGGTTGTCTTCATCTCTGCAATATATTTACTCTGAGCACTCGGAGTTGGATACTAGTCAAACGTCGTTATTTTCCACATCTAACACGCCCAACAATACCATCACCGGCCGCACACAGTATAACTAACACTGTCCAAGCATTCGAGTCCAGTAAAATAATGATTATATTTTCAAAAATATACAAAAATATAATATGTCAAATTGTGTTCACCGACTTCATAATTATTTTTATCTCATAACTTATGTCATACTATGCATAACAACTGTACTCGGACATTTTTTATTTAAATATAACAAATTAAATAAATATTTGAATCTTTAACGGATATTCTAAATTTTAATTTCAATAAAATTGGTCATTTAAACGAGAATTATGATTTTTTTAACGATTTTAGTTATTGAAAATGAACTTATTTGTTATTTATTTAACTGATATAGTCCAGATCACCTTCATCGAATGAATATTTAAGTAACGAAGATTAATCTTTTATCAAATGGATCAGATTAATAAATCATCACTATTGTTGTTATTATTATTATTATTTATGGTGCAACAGCAAGTAACATTTATTTTCCAAGAACACAATAGATAATAATATGCAACACAGGGACAGCAGTATTAAATAAAAACAATTTACGTACGATACATTTTTTTCCGTGTAGATCAAATGAAAAAACCCTTTAGGGATTGCCGCCGGTGACTATAGATTCTGTAGATTGTTACGTTAAACGTTTTACGTCGGGACGAGTTTCTACGCGTTATGTTTGAATTCGTTTCTCTTCACGACGACCAATTCTAGGAGCGCGAACTGATATCAACACTTCAGTTTTATGCCAGCGTACGGCATACACACACTAGAATACATATCAAAATGCATTTGGTATACATAACGCGTGTGTAATGGGACGGTCTGGAGAAAAATTACGGTCCCGGAAAATCCGAATTCGAGCGGGTGGTCCTCGATAACCATATTCTCCGACGAGAAATGTACCTATATAATATATATATATGTATTTTTTATTAGCTGCAGTAAAGCTCCATATTCACTGTGGAAATTCTCCCAATGCACCGATGAATGTGTACTATGACGCGCACACCATATAATATAATACTATATCGTTTTGTATCTTACTATGTATATATTGCATAAATGAATATTCAACTCGAATAAATGTCCTAAATTGTTTTTTTTTTTTTTATGTTAACGTATGTAGTAATATAAACCATGTCCATGATGGTCCCTTGTCCAATAACGACAAACTCAAAAAGGGCAAATGCCATTCCGTGGATTTCATACTTGGCGAATACTATTATAATTCTAAATCTAAAAAACAAATATATAGTATTAAGTATATGTATAGTACCTTAATGTGGTATGTTATAAATTATAATATACAATTGACACGGCAGACAAATATTAATCGTTTGTTTTTTAGGCTACATCGCTCCCGAAATTATAGCTCTAATAACATTATTGCAATATACCATATTTATAATTGTATAAATGTATGAATAACATATTGGAATCGATTTATTCATAGTTGGTAGTTAATTTACTTTAGAATAAAGTTAAATGATTTCCGGTTCACCATTACATTTATATTTTAAACTTCTATTTAAATCAAAAACAACGTGTATATAGTATAATCATTGTAGGTACAGCTTGTTTCTTTCAACTTTTCAATTTAATATAGGTATGGACACTTTTTTTAAGTTTAACAAGTTGTTAAGACAATTGGAGTGTCTTCTCAGTATAATGTTAAATTCATAATTAATACATTTTATTGCATTCATATTTATATTTCGCTAATACCTTATTTATTGAAATATTATTTATATTCATAGGCCTTTACGATGAAACAAAGTATAATGTCGATCATAATAAAATGCATAAATTATTGCATCAGGCATATGCCGTATGTCCGTATAATAGATTTAATATAGGTACATAATACATAATTATGGTACTGTGCATAATTTACTTACTTTATTTTACTTTTCTATGTTTAATTAATACAATTTATAATTCATTAAACATTAATATTTAACTGACGATTGATATAATTGACCATATTACTAACACACTTATAAATTATTAGATTCAACATGTTTTATTATAATATTTTCTATCAGAATGTCTATAACTGCAATATTGAGAATTAATTAATTTTATATGTAGGTTATAATATTATGAAGTTGTTATTCAAAGTAGGTAACTGGAAATAAATCCTTAATGGCTTACCTAATAATACGTGTAATTATATTTTAGTGTCACTTATTACACACGCAGTCCTCGCATTAAACAGCAAAAGATTTTAATCAAAAGTTGTATTTACAGAACCCTTCAATTACCTTAAAATTGAATACATTATATACATGCCATATTTATATACACAATTAAGCTTAAGTATTTTAAAGCTTCCAATATATAAGCTTAAAACATGTATGAAACATTTGGTTAGTTTAATTGTGTTTAAAAAATACAAAACATTTAACAACTTCGGAACTAAAAAATGTTACAAAACATTAAAGGATATAATATAAATGTAAATTAATTGAACAAACGACACTAATAGAATTTATTTAAATTATTATAATTGGTTTAAAGTCATAATTTTAAATATTACAAGTTGAATCTAGTTAGATGAGAAATAGAATTCTTTCAAAAGCCAGCAATCTGTGGTTCATCAAGAGTTTTATATATGTTTTACGAAAAAACAAAAAACTATGTTTAAGAAATGAATAAAAAATTAAGACATTTCATTTTCCACCGGAAATAAACTGTAGTACGAGATAAAACAGAATCTAAATAACCATTGACAAAATATAATTTCTTTCTAACGAAAATAAAAATGATTCTTGTAGTCTAGAACATAGTTACTGTAATTACTGTAACAATGAGCGGCAAATATCAACATATAATATGTTTCAAGTGCGTAACGAGTAAATATTTATATACTAATATATTACATAACATATTGCTTGGAGTTAATTAATTCAACGGTTGTTGCTGTTATTTATATACCCTCGGATAAACTTGCAAATATATTTAAATGTTTGATATTAATCGGTAGTATGAAAACCACTATAAATGTGGTAGAAAAACGACTAATTCTACGGTTTTTACACATTCCCGATTACAAGTAAATATACTATAGAGAAAAATTCTCCACAACAACCATTCTAAGTTAGCACAGTGATGATCAAAGTATGTTATTTTCAATGTTATATATAACAACTTGTACATGCATACCTAATACATAATACATTAAAAATTCAATAGAATTCAATCATACGTCAATATAAATGTTGTTATTATTGCACTATGTTTTACATTTAGGTACCTTTCCGCATTTTACTTTATACTTTTATATAAACAATATTTTGGATGTATAAAAATATGACATACCAAAATAAACATACCTAATATTCTAAAATAAAATATAGTGAATCTTCTATATAATTTCGAAGCCTTTCGAAAAAAATTGCGTATTATAGAAAAATAAATTCGCCAAATAAAATTAAATACATCTGGTTCCAATTTGGTTTGGTTCTCAAAAATTTGAAGTTTCGCTGTAATATTTAAATAATTTACATTTACTAATGATATACTAAACTTGAATCACAATTGCAAAAAAATGAAATACTATTCCTAAATAGCAATATTAAATGATGATTTATCTACCAAAATCCAGTCCGATTTAATTCCAACGTAATAATTTGTTCAACCAAAAACAAATTGCGCATGACAGCATATCACTCATACAATATCTGTAGTTTGGTCACGGTGAAGACTTGTAGTTCAGACAGACAAATAACGTATAATGTATAGTATAATATAGAATAACCCAAACACACGGTATACAAACATCTCTTTGATAATAATCCCACCAAAATGTATGTTTCCAAATAGAATTAGTTGAAATCATCTAATATCTAAGGAAACGGTCCAATTTCCAATTCAGCGTACCACGTCCAGGGTGTCTTTGCACCCCATTTTACGATGTATACTACAATCTACGAAACATTTTTATAAATATACATAATTGTGTCTATTGCTACTTGATACGATTTTTATGACTTAAAATTGAAAGCTTAATTTAATCGAAAATAAAAAACCGGTAACTCTTCAACATATAGTAGATTTCGAGTATACCTATTCATTTATCGACTACTGTAAAGAATGTGTTATATTTGAATTCAATAATGAATCATTGTATATGAAAAATAATTCTGAGTGGAAGCGATCTGGAATCATACAGTTCCAAAGATGCATAAATGATATTAGGTACTAATAATCATTAGTCATTTATTTGTATATTAGTATTACATAGTAAAATGCATTGTTTGGATTGAAACGTGATATATAAATGACTTATAGTGAATTTAAGCATTTTTAAAATTCCATCATGGATAGTAATTATTAGTGTTAATATTATACATAGTAATGAAAAATGTAAAGTCCTAGCAAATAATATTTTTTGAATTACAACAAAATTACTAAAATCGTAATTTTCCTTTAAAAATCGAATATCTTCGAAATTTGAATGAAATGTCTTTAAAAAAAATGTGTTCATATAAAGTTTTTGGTTTGAACTTTCAACGTTTTATTTGCATTAATTACATCATTTTTCATCATTTTTTTAGTATGCAGGTAAAATGGCTACAACCCGGTTTTTGTCAAGGCGGCGAGTCCCCCTCCACGCTTCCTAACAGACACCTTGTGTTATGTATATATTCATAAAACTATAAGTATGCGTATCTGACTGTATATAAGTATTGAATAGGTACATAATAATTAATGAACTACCTATCATCTAGCTATATTATACGTACGTGGTAATATAATTTACCTACATGCTGTGTGTTATTAATTATTATAAACTAATTATTACAAAATTGAAAATATTAAAATGATTCACAACTCATAATATAATGTACAATCAAAATCGTTCAAAACAATATTTAAGCAATAAGATTTTATTCTCAGAGAGTTCGGAACATCATTTCTTTTCTGCTCACAAGTTCGATTATAACGATGAAAATTTCACAGCGAGGGGGAGTGCAGTTGTCGACGAGTGTTGAAATAAACATTGAGTATTTTCACGGAGTATTTTTAAATGAGATAAAACCTTATTATGGGGCGGGTGGCGTTGGTGGTGGTAATGATGTTATAAGATACGGCACTTTTATTTCTGAAGGAAACGTGATAAGACAAATGTCATAATACAAAAGAAATTGCGGTCGTGGCTCTGTCAACCTCACGCGTAATAACATAGTAAATACGATTTCCTCTCGATTATATAATACATCAGACAAGGCAGGCCTTTCCTGCTGCGGGTTTAACGACCCGATGCGGAACTGCTAATCGCAAATTTTTATTTTAATACTGTTCTGTACTGTCGTTATTTTGTTTGTATATTTATTATGACACGACTCCCGGACGTAAATGATATTTTCCACCACCACCACCACCACAACCACTAGCACACGAAATAATCACAATTGTCTATACATTTTGATATTAACAAGACGGCTCGTTGCGTATCGTATAATAATAATGTAGTAATATTATGTAGTCACTGAAAGTCCGCCCCATCAGTCGTAAAAATGAAAAGATCGCCCTATCCTTTTATTCTGTCTTGGTCAGAAAACCAAAACCATTTCGAAGTCGAACGGACAACGTCCGCTACTAGCCCTATTTCTACAGAATATTATGGTTTACGCCTCGGATCGTAACCTAACACAGAAGTGTTCTGTGGCAGAACTTGATAGTTGAATACTTCATCGACGACTGCAAGCATATATCTATCGGCACTCGCTTACCCCCATCAAATTTTCTACACGAAATTACGTCTAAATCAGGAACTAGAACCCTGTTGATTTTATAGGTTTCGATTCCAGTTTTATTTTACGGTATTTCCAATTGAAATTTGTCACGATTTCCGAGCTTTAATACGGTGATAAAATATTATTACTTTATTATTTGTTTTATTAAGTTTCTATTTGAAATCAAAACAAGATTTAAACAACTAAGAATAAAAGTAAAATACAAATCTGTACTTCATCATCAGTTATTTAGAACAAAAACATAATACATATACATTTTAATTTAACGTCAATTGTGTATAAGCGAGATGAAACCCAAAAAAAACAATTTAAACACTAATTTATGTAAGGTTTATGAAACCAAAATAATATGTTCAATAGGACCGAAAAACCTACAACTCGAAATAGATTTCAATTTCAAATCGCTTCTAACAAAAAAAATAAATAAATAAAATAATTCTGGGTAAATGGCACCTACGATATCTTGTGGTAGGCAGTTTTTTAAAATTAATATAAAGTAAATATTCAGTTTATTTTCAGTCCCTTTTTCTAAACTAGCTAAGCTAGTCCGCTTCGAAGACGTTTTTCGCACAATTTCTCAGATGTTTTCAAAACAGTTAACGCTTCAAGACGGAAAAAAAACTATGTTATCACCGCAATAATTGTATATTAGATCAAAATATTGCACCTATAGAATTATATGCAATAGAACACAGCCCAAGTTTCAAGTATAAATACCCAACGGATAAACGTAATTTGAAGTTTTGAATCCGGAAAAATTATAACAATATCTGAAATTGTTGTATTTATTAGTACAGTGGCGTATTGTGGTCTGTGGAGGTATACGCATAGGCGTAATTTCAACTTTTGACTTGAAGGGGGCTTAATATTATGTTAAAGGTAAGCAGCCCCGTATTTTCCAGTGAATGTACTTTTAGCATATATTCTTATTGTATTAATGATATAGATTTTACATTACTTGTAAAAATAAAAGTTTTTAAAAACGTTGAAATAAGTTTAAATGCACTAATCATGAAAAATAAACGATAGTCTAACGTAAAGATAAACGTAAACACGGATTGTTGTAATGAAAACGACAAGAGGAAAGCGAGCATGTGTAACCAAAATATAAATGTATTCAGAATTCAGACAAGCGCACTAAATGATCTCAAAAAATCACTATATAGTCTCAAAAATCTCTTAAAAGACCTAATTTGAAAGAATTTAAAACAATAAAAACAAACTTTTAATCCAATATAGTATAAACACGCCATGTCAAATATTATGACGTGGGACTATCGCCTATTACTAACATTGTGCGTTTAGTAGAAAGTATCTTATATTATAATGAAGTAGATACCTAAATATACATTTAGTATAAGTCATCGCCATTATGTGACAGCAATAATACGACTTTGTAATAATAATTCCTAATAAATTAGGGCCAAAATTATAAATGTATTTCTATAATATCAGAGATAATTTATATTTTATAACTAATGTGGCCGTCTCATAATATATAATATTATGTAAATATTAAAAAAAACGCAATCTGTACATATTTACAATATAGCATTTTAAAATTGTAAATCCTATAGATTTTTGGGAGAGCTACGGCTAGATTTGAGGGGGCTAAGTCCCCCCTCCAATTTGCGCTTATTGGTGTACGGGGGTACACACAGTATGTACTCGCTTCTCTAGTTTTATTTTTAGCGTACACTTTCCAATGGCACGATTATATGATGAAATGTTACCATGGGACCCCGTAAGTGATTTATTTTTCAACATTTTTAAACTATTTTATCATTAAAAATGTAATTAATGATAATAAAATCATAAATATTGAAAAAAAAAAGTACATGGGTAGATCTACTAGTCTACTACTCCCCCTTCACCGCCACTCCATGTTTTTACCTCCACTGGACCCAGCAGGCCTATCATATGATTTTCAGTGACGAGCACGAAGTAGTCTATAATTATTTGTAAAAAATTCAAATTATCAGATGATATTGAGTAGTTATCGGGCGTGATAATCAGAAAATATTTTGAGAAAAAATGACCTTTTATGGATATTATACTTTAATTGTGCGCAATTTTTCTGAATTTAAATTTCCAAAAAGTGAAATTTTCATCAATACAGCTCCTTTTCTTTCGGGTTTTCATAAGATTTTCGTAATTTTTGTGTGGAAAAGTACTACACAATAACTATGCACTAAATACTGACTTCAAAAGTATTATGTTCTTGTATCCGATAGCCGCAATAATAGTAATAAGGGGTGTTTTGTGTTTGACTTAATGATAAATTTTTTGCCATTGTCACCAACCTAAGTGAAAAAGGCATGCTATATGTATGCCTACAAACAAATAGTGTAAGGTATACATATTTTTTAGCAATAGATCACACCGGTCGTCCGCGTAACATTATAGGTATATAGGACTTGACAATATACACGTCATTTATCGGCATCGTAGCAGTATTATACGTCGTAATGACAATGTTAAATATTAATCGTTGTTCGTATCGACATAATATATTTTTATCGAACGAATGGTCTGCAATATTTCGACAGATGCGCGCGCAGCATGCAGTGCGATGCACTCACCAGCACGTAGACAGCGAACGGCATGACCACGAGGGCGACCAGCAGATCGGCCAGCGCCAGGCTGACGATAAAGTAATTGGTGACGGACTGCAGGGCCCGTTCCCGGCACACGCTGATTATCACCAGCACGTTGCCGAACAGCGTGAGTATTGGGAACACGACCAGCCCCAGCGCCCAATAGTTCTTGACGATGACGACGACGGGCTCATCGTAGCAGCCAGTGGCGTTGTTGAACACGGACGACGGCGACGCGGGGAACACGGAACAATTGCCGCCGTCGGTGTATTCGTCGGTGTAATTAAATCCGCCGAAGTCGGAGCCACCGGTACCGTTGCTGTACATCGCCGCCGCCGCGGCCGTTCGTTGGGCCACCGCCGCAGCGGCCGCGGTCGCCGCCCGGTAAGCGAGCAGCTCGCCGGTTGTCGTCGCGGTCGCGACCTGCAGCAGGCGCCGCCGCCGCAGCAGCAGTGGCAACCACGTCACGTGGCTTCCGGTGCGGCCGGCAGCGGTGACGCCGCCGGATGACGACGGTCGGCGTGCGTCGGACGCGAATCAGTCATCGTCCGCGGTGCCGGAGCGCGCCGGACCGGTAGAAGGCTAGCGGGACCGTCACTATGCGGGAGAGAAGATCGCGACGAACACCCGCGGAAACCTTAAACACCCACAACACCAACAACACGAACACCTGCAGCACCACCCCACCCACCTACACCGAGACAGCACCACTGTACGAACAACAACGACAAAAAAAAAAAAAAATTATAACAATAACAATAATATTATTTTAAGCGGCGTTATAATAGCGGAAAACACGCGAGTCGCCGGCGTCGTCTATAGGTAGTACGACGATAATATTATGACGTGTGGGTGGCGGCGAGCGAAATCGTCCGCTTTTCCGCACACAACGCGCGCGTACCGTCGACTGATGGTGGTCGTGTCGCCCGCGAGAACGGACGCCGCCGCGTTAACGCTGTACAGCGGCCGTGGAGGTGGAGGAGGGTAGCGCGCGCGCGCTTTCGTTCACCCGCTCGGCGTTTCGCCCGTCCCGTAGTCGCGGTGGCGGCACAACGCTCGCCGTCGACCCGCCGTTAATTATCAACTTTCCGGCCGTGCACACACCGGCGGTATTCATCGCCGCCGGATATTATCGCCGTACGTTTAAGTTCTCCCGCCCGTCCTGCCGCCCACCGACCGGTCCGTCCTATTAAACGTTACCGGCCGCGATTGAGTTATTGCGCACCGTTGGCGGCGGCGGCGGCTGTGGAGTCGGATTGTTGTTATTGTTATTGTTATTGTCATCATTTGTGTTGTGAATGCGACATCGTGATGGTGTCGGCACCGTGGATCGCACTTGCGCCGGCTTCGGTGAGCTGCACGTCAAGGAACGACAACAATGCGGACAGCCACCTAAAAGTGACAACAACCAACCGCCTAGAACAGACAGCAACAGACCACCTAAAAGCTATAGCAGCCGGCCAACTAATCTCGCGGACTACATATTATGTTGTCGTATAATATTATGCACCTTTCGGTAATGCACCTACCCTTAAACGACCAAAAGGCCATAAATTAACCAGTTTCAGTTTGGCTCTGGAGAGTTGATAGGACTACTTTACTGCCTAGTCTCTTTAATCCTCGAAAACCATGAATTAACCAGTTTCAAATTGAGCACAAAGAAAACAGTTGAATAGTGTGCATATATAATAGAATGCATACACGGGAAAAGACAAAAGAATCGTGATATACTATTATGACTTGAACGCAATCATATTTATTACATACAAACGCATTAAGCCGTCAAGATAGCCATAGAACATCAATGGACGTTAAACGTCTTCGGACCGGCTTCCCGATCAACATCTTTGTATTTTTAGTGTGTATCTACTCAGTACTCGTACTGAGTTAGATTGTTATTTCGATATGCCGTCTCATGACACATGATAATAATATTGTAGTATCACTACTATCACTGGACAGCAGAACTTATTATTCCAACCCGTCACACACCAAAATCGTATTATGTTTGGCACCGAGAGCTAGAGTGTAATATTGTGCACACGATAAAAAATATTAATATTATTATGCCGACGGTCGGGGCGGGAGAAAAATAAAATGCAAACGTCCCAGTACATACGTACGCGTCGAGACCGCCGACCATCACTTTGTAAAAAGCGACCACAGATTTCTATACTACATGTATAGTTATATATCATATATGCATACTCTGTGTGGTATAATAGAAATGTGTGAATGCAACACGCGGTGACTGGACAATATATAAGTGCTAACATATCTACGAATAATATAAATATATTGTTATTATATTAATATAGTCGTATATAGATATAGCTATAGGTTTGCCATGTCGCTGGTTTGGCATAATACATTATAATATTATAATATTACTGTAGTACATTGCCCAAATGTTATAAAGTGCTGCAGGCGATGGGCTTGAAAATTATCTAAAATAAGTATATCAAGAAAATAAACCGTGAGACATCAAAAGCGCGATGATTATTATAGAGCGCCACCGTCACGACCAGAATGCGAGAGGTGTCCTTCCAGCCGTTGTCATCTGCAGCAGCAGGTGCAGTATTTGTAGATACACGAGCATCGACCCAGGAGTCCACACTGATGATTAGGTTTTGTTAAAAAAAAGTGTTTGTGTATAATATTATTGATGTTAATTGTCCTTCTTCTTTAGTCTTCAAACGATAGCTACAGGTCGATAAATATGTTGTAGGTTCATAAATCAAGAAACTTGTAGAGGAACCGAAATCGTATAAATAAAATGTCATTGAACAGATTTTAATCTAAATAACCTTTATTCAACAACAGGGTAGGCAATATTTACTATAGCACACGCGTTGAGCACATTATGTATAATTTTCAAAACAAAACTAAGAAGTGTTTAACAAATTGACGTCAGTAAAAGTAAATTACACAGTCACGCATAATTTCGTTAGAGCCATTCTCAGTTCGCACGGACTCTAAAACAGTTGTTTTTATATTTAGTTACATAGCGGTATGCACCGGGCGCCAAGAAGACTGTGTGGCACAATGTGACCGCTCCGCTCGTTAAATCACACAATTTAACAACGTATTATAATATAATAATATGCATTCGAATTATGGTTATTATGGGCTCGTCGTGATGGTCGTCTAGCTATATTAAACCAGTGGCGAACACATGTGGATGGGGGTGGGGGGTGTTCAAACCCCTCCATTGGAATTTTTTTTCATTATACACGTAATTAAGTAAAAATTAATAAAATTTTAAAAAAAAATCTCACAATTTATTTATAAAAAAGACAAATTAAAAATAAATAAAGATAAACGAGAATTGCAGTGTTTATAGTCACCATCGAGTTTCGATTAAAAATGTACGGTGGGAAGACCATCGCTGGCGAAGTTATTATTAGAATACCTAGATATTGCATATAATTATTAATTTTCCATTTTATAAACGACGAATTTTGGTGTAGACACACCTAACTGAAAACTGATTACAAATGAGTGAAATTATTGGAAATTTATTCAAACGCAAACATGCAGGTTGACAATCGATGACGAATATACTTCATAGAACTGTGTATGATCCGATATGGGCATATGACTATCGCTATAATATCTAAACGTTTCAATTGCCAAGCTA
Organism: Myzus persicae; assembly: GCF_001856785.1. NCBI lineage: Eukaryota > Metazoa > Arthropoda > Insecta > Hemiptera > Aphididae > Myzus > Myzus persicae. The sequence continues at coordinate 8,612 of NW_019104160.1, read as the reverse complement.
ATCATTTGATGTTCATATTTTTGATACGGCAGACGTTTAATAATATTTGTGCTTCAAATTTTCTAGAATAATTAAAATGAAAAGAATAAATTGAACTGCAAACGAATCAGACATCGTCACGTACAAATTATCCTACACCATCTGATCCATTCCGTTCTAGTTATCTTAGTTCTTTAGTTCGGATATCGTAGACCTTAGTCAACCATTTTAGTCATGGTGGTTTTTAACCAATGGTTTGATGAAATTCCTCACCAAGTACCTATTTAATAAAGATGACAATGTGATTGCGATAGCCTATAGAAAGATAATTATCTAATATTACTATAGATAATGATAAGATAAATAAAAATTTGCGTCTAAATATAGTATACAGTTATAAAATATACACTATGCTTTTTTTATTGCTTACATTTCATTTTTAATGACCATAATTTTACTATACTCCCTGTGACCACTAAAGTGTGGTGACACTAATGATGAGAGTGCAAGTGGGCGCTATGCCTCGTGGCTTATTTTGAAAACTTTGGTTTTCTAGGAATCTGGCTTCTGTAATTAAATCTTAGTCCGTGAGCACATCACATCTCTATGTAAGCACCTACGAGTAAACCTTGTATGTATGATGAGAATAGTTGTATGATTGTAATATTGTACTCAACTTCAAATCGATGAAGAATCATGAAGACGTTATGTTATTCAAAATGAAGAACAGGTTTGATTCCGATAGTTTTAACAAAAAAGTCCCGTGAAATTCAAGCGTAGCGCCGTCACTAGATCAACGCCACTTGCAGTCACCAAACACCAAGTAGGTAAATTACTTATACATAATAATAATAAAATATGCCTACAACATTAAACGGTTTAAACTGTTTATATATATATATGTGTGTCTGTATTAGTGCAATAGTATTATGTGAAAATATAGTCGTAGTAGTGTAATGTGGAGTGGCGACCTTTTACAGCCACAGCCATCACTTATCTCTTGAGTGGTCCAAAACAAATATACTTGCTATTATTATTTATTCGTGTTTTTTCCCCCTGATAGAAGACACTTCAAAGTGTTGCGTTCCCGATGCCAAACTGAGCATAACAATAACGATGCATGGACAATACATTACGGTCGGGTCCACAATTCGCTCGCCATCATAAACAAACATATTATTATACAATATATTATATTATTATTATTATTATTATTATTATTATTATTATTATTATTATTATTATTATTATTATTATTATTATTATTATTATTATTTGCAGTGAAACAGAAGCGTATGCTATTATTATTTCTATTATTATTATTTTATGGTTGAAGTTGTGTATGTACCGCCGCTGGGAAAGGTTAACAACGGTGGCCAAATATCAATTCCACGCATATTAAATGTTCTATTAAAAGTTACGTTCGTTCAAATATTTTATACGATTTAGGTTCGCACCGACGGTGACAAACTGTAGTTGTTGATATTTATGCAGGTGGACAACTCACTTTAATTTATTTGTCGGTGCAGTTACATAATATTGTTTAAATATTGAAACGAGATCGTTTCGAAATAACGTTATTGACCAAAAATATGTACATAATATAATAAACGTAGGTATAATAAATTAATAATCATCGTTACAAACCAGCAGATATTCGCGAGAATCCCAAATATTATTCATTGAAACGTGACATTGTTTTCAATTTAAAACAATACGTGTATTATTATTTTATTCTATTGTATATTATTATGAATTATATTTTATTTTTGCAAGAAGTTATTCCGTGACATTTACTGTTACACGACTTGTCAGCCCCGCGGCAGGCACAACGTTTATTGTCGCAATCAGTCTTGCAATGGCAGCGCTGATACCCTCGAGGGCCCGCCACGCAACTGACAACTATAATATCTATTTCGGCCTAGAACGACGTGCAGTAGTAACTAGTGGTAACCTAACATAACCTAACCTGACTGGCGGACGGCGGTTTACCCGAATTTGACTCGTGCAGTCACAGACAAATAGTACTATCATAATTATTCATAAATTAATATATAATTTGTCTCGTTATTATATCGTCGACATTTCTTATTTCATACGCGGTTATATTAACGAGATTCACTACAAAAAATCTCGATGATTCCCACATTCTTAGTCAAATAATTACGCTCTTAAAGCCTTAATTGCGGGCGAATAACGTTATATTCCGATATAACTATTTGCCAAACATAATATATAATACATTATGTAGATGTTTTTTTTATTAGATGAGCTGATTAATAAGTAACGACATTTTAATTGACCACAAATAATTCTATCATAACAATAAAATTAAACTCTTATAATATTATTATTTATATTTATCCATACTATTTCTCAAAACAAACCATTTTTAATCATTGCTTCGACACTTGCTTATAAAGACGGTATAATAAATTAAATATAATCACGATTTAAAGTATCCAAATGAGTTATTGTGCCAAACACGCACTTAATACTGATACGAATGGATATTAACTCACTCGTACGTATAGTTTAACTTTCATATAGCTATGGTAATTAACTCACGCCCTTATCTTTACAAACATATTTACATTTAGTAATTGAGTGTTCTTGAAAATCGTAATTATTTATATTTGTTTTCTTTGTCTGCCTTTGATATTAATTTATCTTTTTTGTACAAGCATTTTCAGAAATCTAACGACCTTTATAATAGCCAATAGGTAATACCTAGGTATGTATCTAGATAATTTTATTGATTTTTTTTCTTTTATAATTATCATAAGTGCCTCTACTATAATATCTATAATATTTGGGCTAGTTATATAATGTATAATATTATATATATGTTTATATAAATAATAAATAATTACAAAATATAATAAAAAGTAATAAAATTAATCATTTAGCAAAGCTATTCATAATTTTAAATTTTGATTTATAGACTACTAATTTTTATTTATAGTACTCTTGATTGTACAATTGAATGTATCATGTTTTTTGAAAACAAATCTGTTGCAAAGGTATTTTTTTTTAAATACTCAAGTTTTAAAATGGGCATCAAAATATCACTTTAATTGAGTTTCGTATGAGAAATGTTAATTTACAATTTATATACTCAAAGAATAAAATGTTTTTAAAATGGTTTAACATAGCACAATATACCATAATGTATGTTTTTTAAATATATTTGAAAAAAATCCTTGAAAAGATTTTAAACTTAAATTGCCTAGTGAGTATTGAGCAAGCAATTGCATTTCACATGGGCATGCCATGTTCTTGGTTGACGAAGTTAATGTGAATATGTTATATGCAATTATTAATATGGGTGATACCCATAGTATTATTATGTACCAAAATGGCTACAGCAAGCGCAAGGAAATTTAACGGATGGGGTAATATTATACGTGTCATAATACTATGAAAATTTAAAATTAACAAATTCAGTTCCTACTTACAAATATTTTAAAAATGTATTATATTTTTTTTTGAAAAAAATAACAACTTTTCACGCTATCTCTTAAAAAATATTTTTGTGTGTTTAAAAGATTACAAAAAAATAAGAAGTTCTGGTTTATAAATTGCATGAATATTTTAAAATATGTAGTTAACTAATAGTAATCTGTTTTTAACATAAAAGTTAGACATCTGGAACTAAATGTACGTTATTGTTTTCCACATACTGGTTAATATACTCTTAAAGAATTGAACTGTTTCCAACTGCCTTAAGTACAACATATTTAATACATTGGTGATATTTTAAACATTTTTGAGTTATCGGCATAAAATATTAAATCAATAAATTAAAACTACAGAGCAATTCATATAAATTTATAATACATATTTTGATACTTTAAAATGTCTACTGTTTTGAAAATCCCACATTGAAAATCCCACCAAATGTATTGCATTTAAACAAATGTTTACAACTGTCACATATAAAACATAAACTATGATTATGTGAATTTTGTCAATGTGCCAAAATTAAAACGCATAGGTAGTTTAATACATAGTACATACAAAATAGCATTAGAGACTCGTCGGGAAATATGTAAAATTATCATAATGTAGTAATGTACATAATTTTTTAAAGAAAAAACATTCGTATTCGAGCTCACATCAGAAGCAAGCACATACACTGCTGACTGACTGCTGGATCAACTGCCATTTTAAAAGCCCTTGTATGGGCGTTTTGGAAACCAAAAGATAACTTTATCATTCCTTGAGCTCCAATCACGAGTATCTCAAACACACGTATACCTAATGACGTACCAAAGAAAATTCACCTCATTATTTCGCCCATCACACCAAAGGAAACTTTATAAAACTCATGTGGGTACCAGGTCACTCATCAATTGAAGGTAACAAAAAAGCTGACATATAAGTCACTAATACGGCATCCTTAATCACCACGGACAACATTTCGTTCATCGCCTTTCAAAATATTAAACGTATGATAAAACTAAGCACCCTACAATCATGACAAATCCTTTGGTCACAACAAAAAACCAAATTAAACGAAATAAAACACACAATTCTCCATTGGCCTAACAATCATTCGTACAGAAGAAAGGAAACTATGATCAACACAAAATTGGAAGTACATTTTTAACTACAAAATAACTTACAAATTATCGGAATTTTGACGAATTTTATCAAAATTTGATATTCAAACGTTTATTGAACAATGTACTACTATTAAAACGACATATTATCTGGAATCTTGTATTTTCTTATCGACATTTTAAACAGATATTATAATATTTTTGCTAAATGTTTTACAGATATAAACTACAAAAAAAATTTAATTTTATAAATACCTTGCTTAAAATTAGTAAAAATTGTTGGAAATTTCATTGAGTATGGAATACTTCCATACAAAATTAATGAGTCTTTAAGCTAATCTTTTTTTTAGTTTCAATCGTAAAAGGAAGTTATGACGAATCTAAAATCTTTTTTAAATTTTCAAGTTTAAAAATTAAAATAAGAAATCGTATGAATTTTAAACTACGAAATAATTGTTAAAATTTAGTGATTTTGAAGAAAGTTTTATAATGACTAATAATTTCTGATCTTCAAATTGTATAAAAAAAGCCTAGGACTACGGGTCAAAATGTTAAGTCATATTTTATAAATTATTTCAATTTTTATGAGGTTTTTATGAGCTAAGAATAAAATAATTGTCCGATTATCATTTAGTTATATGATAACTTAGTAAATACATATACTTTAGTTCACTTTTGAGTTTTAGTATAAGTAGTATGTTTTAGACAGTTCAGAAGGCGCATCCCCTGATCCCCTAATCCGCTGATCCGCTGATCCGCTAATTCCTTATCATGGTAACATATGTGTATCCGCTGATCCGCTGATCCCTTATCAGTTATCATGTTATCATTTATATATCCTTGCTGATCCCTTATCACTTATCATGTTATCACTTATCACTTAAGTGGATATATAAGTGATAAGTGATAACATGATAAGGGATCAGCAAGGATATATAAATGATGACATGATAAGAGAGCAGCAAGGATATATAAATGATAATATGATAACTGATAAGGGATCAGCGGATCAGCGGATACGCATATGTTAACATGATAAGGGATCAGCGGATCAGGGGATCAGGGGATGCGCCTTCTGAACTGTCTAAACATACTACTATTATATATTTTACATTTAGGAAACTATACACTTTTTCCAATTTATAATTTATTTGATATTTCTCACACACAAAAAAATAAATACCTTTTGTTATAGAATTACAAATGCAGTGTATATGATTGTACATTTTTAAAAGTACCTATAATATTATGAATTTTATTTTTAATATACAACATTATATATTTATAATCATTTAAATTAATTGTATAAGTGTGGCGGTTCATTTTTAATATGTATATCAGTACCGTTTATTGTTTTTTATTTGTTTACATTTAGAATGTGATTTTATATAAAAAAAAAGATGATTAAAGCTTAAAGCTGGAATAAACTTTTTTTTTAATTTGTTTATACATAAGCTTTATCTGCAGTTTACTTAAGATTATCTTCCATCTCTGTTTAGCTATGTTTATATATACACTTAATACTTGGAAGATGGACATGTTTACAAAATATTATATATCGTGTTTTCACGACTGCTTAGTAGTTAGTAGTAATTTGTACTATTTCTTAACGTTCTGAACATTTTAGTTGCAACTTTTATTGCATTACCTTAGGTTAATACACGTAAATGTTATTTAACCTGAATTAGTGAGTTGGATTTTTCTACAATAATATATTTTTTTTAAGTAGTAAATTAAAAATCCACAAAAAATGTCGTTATTATATTACAAGTTACTTCTGGGTAAAAAAAGGTCTTTCGGTAGGCTACTTAGACTCGTTTCATACATTTGGTAATTTTTTTCCTACTAAAATCTTACTCAGCAATACCATATAATATTCATAAAAGTTTAAAACAATTAGGTTGTTTGATAATTGGAAGTACCTAGGTAATTTATGTGGTTATAACTTATAATCAATCCTTTATTTTCAGACAATGCAATGTATAGTTACTCATTCAATATATCGTAGAAAAGTAGCTCTGTATTCCCAGTTTATGGTATTAAATAATAATGTATACATTTAATTTGGATTGAGCACAGAAAAAAATATATTCACTAATATTTTAGTACAGAAAATAAACTAGACATTATAAATACACATCTTAGAATATTCTGTTGGCTATTTATTTATTTATTTAGTATAAGTAAGTAGAAGAGTTAAAAATATAATATAGCTGATACATCGTGGAGCCAAATGAAACCAACATGATTACCGTTAATATTGAAAGTAATAGCTAACGTGATTCTTAAAGTCCTTATTTTAGGATAAGGAATTTATTTATGAAGGTAAATACTAAATACCAACTAACGGATGTTGTAAAATGGATGGATATAATAAATATTATATTTTATTGATTTATAACATCAGTTAGTTGACCGAAGAATATTTTAAAAATATTTCTATGCATAAATATAATATACTCACAAGATACGAGGATTAGTTTTTCTGAAATTATGAATTGAAAAAAAAAATATGTATAACTAATTTATTGTAAAAGTTAGTCAGTTTGCAGGATTATTAATTTATTATGATAAGTTAAAAATAGGTTCAGTATTATTTTCTATAACTCAGCCATCAATTTGATAAATTGATAGTTATGTGGGTGGGCCAAATCTGTGAACTTGAATAATATTATATTTTCATATGTAATTCAAACTCTCACGGGGACAAGAGTAAAAGATGATTTAGAGAATAATTACGACCCTTTATTACTGAAACACGTTTTTATTTGGCACAAAGGCGATGAATATCAAGTAGAAAACTTTAAGGCATTGTTGCAATTTAAAAATACTGTTTTTATAATTTAAGAAATAGTTTTTTTAGTTTCACATATATTTTTTAATATAAAGACTATTCTTTATTGTTGTATTTCGTGTGACATCAATGCTTTTCATATGTATTACATTACCTGTACTTTAAAAACATTGTTTTTATGTTATAACTTCTGTCTTAGTTTAATATCTTTAGCTTTTATCGAATACACATTATTTTAAACTTTTGTTCATAATAATAGTGTAGTACAGTATAACTTACTCGTGCGTTAAAATAATATATAAAATTTAGTAGCTAGTGTGTACTTATAACTAGAGAAGTCTGAAATCCAACAAATAAATAAGATAACTACTATTTTCAACAAATTATAAATACAAATAAAAGTGAATTATTCACTTTTAAAGCAGTGTTAAAAATATAATAATTAAAAATTGTTTATAGTTACTAATTCAAAATTATAAAATATTATTCTGCTGTTCTCATACATATGCTAAAATATACTAACTATAACTCTCATTATTTTCGCCTCGAAGTATATTCTCTTTTTCTACAATTAGATAAATTTAACAATATAAATTATTTAATTTTAAACCCAATATTCTTTTCAATTACGTTCTGTAATTTGTCATAAATCTCTTTTTCTCCTTATCCTTTAGCCATTCTTAGAGTTTCTCTAGGATTATTGTCAACTTCAATTGACTCAAACAAAGTTGTTCTAGATGATTCTAATTTAGTTATGTTGACTGGTAAACATCTAAAGTTGAACTGAATGTTATTATGTTTGGGCCTAAATTAAGTTCAACCATAATCCTAATACTTTTTTCGATTGAAACTGAGTCATCTGGGCTTAACTTTGATAATACGTTTTGTATACTTATAAAGTTATGAAAGAAGTAAAATGCCACCTCTAATCACATTCCCCAACAGGTCATTATAGGAACCAGAAGAAGAGAAATATCAGAGGCTTTTGTTTTCAAAATCTCTAAACGTAAAGATGGGGCTTTCAAAAATACATTTATAACATTTTACATAAGTTGTAATGAAACGCAATTGGTTGTCGACAATTTATTTTTATTTATATGTGATGTTCTGACCCAATTGGCTCATCATCTGAGTTTGATACAATATTCATATTTTGTAATATTACATGATTTTCTTTTGAGGAATTACCTCCGTTATACTCGTGATACAGAGTGTACATTTAAAATGTTTCAGAGGATTACAAACTGAAGGGTGGGAATCGGAACATTTTAACT